>NC_058130.1:398810838-398836809 GCF_016433145.1 Gracilinanus agilis
AAAAAAAAAAGAAAACCCTTCTCCTCGGGGAGCTTACTTTCTACTGGGAGAAGACTATACATAAGGTGCTAAAAAGTGAATAAGAAGAGGATATCCATATTAGGGTGAGGTGAAGACACAGAAAGAAGCTATACAAATATTTGAGCTTAAATAAAATAAGATAAAGACCTCCTCTACTAGATTTGGAAGAACCAGAAGTGGAGTCCGAGTTTTTGGGAGCAAATTCCTGTACCTACTGCTGCCTCTTCTCCTTGAAAACATGGCACTTTTGGGTCTCTTGTCCCTTTTTTGTGTTTATTCTTTCTATATCTTAGGTGAATAAGTATAGGACTAGGAACAAACCAGATGATAACCTTGTGAGCTTTGAAAGTTTAAAAGAACCATCAAAGTTCCAATAGCTAGTCTAACTAACACTACAGTTTGCCAATACTATCAAGAGTTGACTCCTGAGAGGACAAAACCCTAAGCAGGGATCTGCTTAACTTAGCCCCATGGTGAACCAACCCAGCAGCCAACACACTATATCCTGAGTACAAATGAGCATCCATCTAGGCTATCTATTTTGGATGTGGCATACCCAGGAGTGAACTTGGTAGTAAGAATGTTTTATAGCAATCACTTTAAGTTTGAACCCACTCTTTCCAAGGACTGGTAAAGTGTGCTACCTTCTCTTCTTCTCTTCTCTCTCAAACTTGTGATTTGTCTAACCTTATAACCTAGATCTTATTTTATTATAGGAACTAAGCTGATAAATACATCCAGTGAATTATGGATGATAGACAAAAGATAACATGAACTAACAGTGACCTCTGAATCTGGAAAACAGGTTCAAGGCTCACCTCTGATCCACACTGGATATGTTCATTTATACAAGTCACTAAATATCTCAGTGTGCCAGGTAACTCTGTAAGATTATAAGAGGACCTGGGTTCAAACTCACTTCTAATGACTAAAACTTGTGTGACTTCCTTTCTCAGTTTCTTGATCTGTAAAATAAGTAGTTTGGACTAGATGACCTCTAAGGTCCTTTTCTGCCCAAATTTAATGATATAATCTATAAATTGTAGAGCAGGTGCCGATCTCATTATTTGAGGGAACTTTCTCACTTCTTTTCCTTTTACAAATAAAATCACAGGTCTTAAGCCCCTTAAAAATGGACATTAATTTTTCTTGGCCCTTAAGGACAAGGTCTCCTCTCTCATCTCAGGTACTGAATCATGACTCCAGCAAATATCCAGGCAGTGGCTCATTTATTAACGCTATGAATTTCACATTCACTATGCTTGGACATGCAAAACTCTTCCAGTAATTGGATGAGTCATTTATACTTAGTGGGCCTCGGTTTCCCATCTATAAAATAAGAGGTTAAAGTTAGATGATTATGGGCACTAACTATCCACTATTTTGTGTTGTTAGTTAACTTTTCAAGTGTCTGTGTCTTGTTTCCTGCAATGATTATAAACTCTTTGAAGGCAGGTTTTGTATAGAGAGATAAATAATGTTGTTGTTGTCTAGTCATATTTGATTTTTTGTGACACCTTTGGGGGTTTTCTTGGCAAAGATACTTAAGTGGTTTGTCATTTCCTTCTCCATTTCAATTTACTGATGAAGAAACTGAAGAAAACAGACTTAAGTGACTTGCCCAGAGTCACAAAGCTAGTAAGCATCTGAGACCAGATTTGAACTCGGGAAAATGAGTCTTACTGATTCTAAGCCCAGTACACTATCCATTGTGTCATCTACCTACTTCAGATAGTAGTATTAAGTACTTAGTATATATTTTCTAAGTGACAAACACTGTGCTAAGTGCTGGTGGGAAGGAAGGAAGGAAGGAAGGAAGGAAGGAAGGAAGGAAGGAAGGAAGGAAGGAAGGAAGGAAGGAAGGAAGGAAAGAAGAAAGGAAAGAAGGAAGAAAATGTTTCTGGATTTCTATTCTCAGGGCCTCAGATTCTTCCTCTATAAAATAAGGGGATGAATTAAATGGCTTCTAATATCCCTTTCACCTCTGAGAGCTAGGCTCTACTTACCCCCAAGGAGAGTGATGAAAAAAGTATTATGTCAAGAACTATATACACAAAAAACTTTCTTTAGCCACCTCAAATCAGTCTGACTCTTCTGGACATATTCTTTAAACCTACTTCAATTATTTTTCAAAGGTTTGCCCTAAATAATCAGTCAGTCAACAAGCAGATATTAAGTGTTTACTATGTGCCAGGCTCTGGGCTAAGGCATTGGGAAAATAGCCCCTGCCTTCAAGGAGCTCATATTTTAATAGAGAAACATTTATGTTATGGAATTTTGGCTTAAACTGATAATAATAGATCCTAACATTTGACCAGCAAGGCAGCATGATTCCATGCTGGTCACAGAGTCAGGAAGATCTGGGTTCAATATGCCAGCCAATACTGGCTGGGTGATCCTGGACAGGTCACTTAATCTTTCAATAATCTAGGAAACTCTCTAAGATTATAAATTACAGAGAAGGTGCTCATCTGCATTAACATTAATTCATCTAAGAGCTCCTTGGACTAGTGAAATCCCATGTTCAATCCATATACATCGGATAGCATTTTGCTATTTTTAAAATGGTTTCATGTGTCACATTTGAACCTCATAGCATCCCGGTTAGAGAGCATAATATCAGACTTTATCATCATTTGACAGATAATAACAATACTCACATCTCTGGAGTGCTCTAAGATTTACAAAATGACATTCTTCACAATAACTCTGTGAGAAGTGTCTATTGTAAGAAGGGGACCAGAGAGGTCCTTCCTTTCTTTATCCAAGCCGCCAAGGCTGTGAAGATTAGCAACTCCTAAGTCCTATTGAGTAAGATTTTTTCCCATTTCTAGGATATCTGATCCTAAATCTCCAAAGACTGTTGGATATTTTGCCATGGCAGCTGTTTCCTATCTTTATTATGTCCTTAGCACAGTCCAGCATCACAATGTTTTCTTGGTTGTGGCTTTATCAGAGGGAGACTAACAAGCAACTCACCGCATCCCAGAGCGCCCAGGTTCTCTTGGCCAAAAGAACAAGCCATGGATCTCAGTGACAAAAGAACTATTCCAAAAACCTATCCTAGGCTTATTCTTGGCTCTGGTAAATTATAGGAATGCTTTTCCCCACAGTAGGTTTGCAAGAACCCCTCTATAAATGTGAGATAAGACTTTCTCTATGGAGCAAGAAATGTAGGCTAACCATTGCATTCCTATAGTGTTCTCTTCATACTATTAAAGCACTTTTCACACATGCTATTTCACCCACTGGCAAACTCTGCTCACATTTGCTAGAGCAGGTGTTTTTGTACCTTATTTTATAGATGAGGAAACTAGATCACAGAGGGAAGTTAAATAACTTGCCCAAGGCCACATAGCAAGTTAGTAATGGAAAAAGGCAAGAAAGCACATCTGTAAAAGTAGGCACTGGACTAGATAATCTCCCAACTGCTCATTCCAGCTCTAAATCCTGCTCTTCTTATTAGCCTAGTTCTTTCCTAGTCAAGGGCTCAATGCTAATACAGGGATACTTACTGGGAGACAATCTGTCTTACCAGGCCCTTCATTTCAACATAGCCTGAGTACATAAAGGTAATAGCCAAGCTTAGACAGGAATTTGGCTCTTCCTGGGCAATTATGGAGCCAGTTGGGACAAGCCTCAAATCCTGTCTGTTCTCCCAGGGCTGAAAAACATTGAAAGGTTTGGCTACTGCTCTGAAGATGACAGGGCAATCAGTATGTGGATTAGCCTGATCTGGCTCCCAGATGCATGCAGATAGGTCTGTCCACCCCAAAGGCTCTCTGCTGGATGGAACAGAGTCCCTCTTTCTATTACAACATGGAGGTCCTTAGCATAAGGTACCCTATGAACTGACAATAATTCCTAACTTCTGCCTTGTTCCCTGTCACAGCATCTCTGTGTGTTTGACTTTCTTTCCTTGAACTTGCTCATTTTTCCTTTGCAATAGACAAATTTCCCTTCCATACTCAGAAGTTCACATGAGTGGACACAGGCCTCCATTTTCCTGAACAGCTGTGCTTTTATAAATAAGCCCATTTAGCCTGCTGATTAAATAAGTGGACTCGTATTCTATAGCTAAATATTGATTAGGAAGTCAGGATTCTACCTCTGTCTATGCCACTAATGACCTAGGTAATTATGGGTAAGGAATCATAAGGCAGCCAAGTGGCACAGTAGATAGGGTTCTGGACCTGGATTCAGGAAGACCTGAGTTCAAATTCAACCTTGAACACTTACTAATTGTGTGATCCTGAATGAACCACTTAAGCTCTGTCTGCCTCCATCTTTCAATTGTAAAATGGGGATCATAATAGCACTACCTCACAAGGTGATTGGGAAGATCAAATGAAATCATATGTGTAAGACATTTCGCAGAGTGTCTGGCACATGGTGGCCATTAAATATATGCTTATTCCATTCCAAACCTAGCTCTGGTACAGACTCAGCTCAAGTGTCATCTACTACATGAGGCCCTTCCTCATCTTTCTGGTTATTCCTTTTCTCTCCTTTCCCTGAAAAGATTTTCTATTTATTTCACATATAGTTTGTGTTTACTTGTCTGCTGTGATTCCTACCAATAGAAGAAGGTAAGCTCCTTGAGGGAAAGTACTGTTTTCATTTTCATGGTTGTTTCTACAATCGATCAACCAACACTTATTAAATACCAATTATGTGCCAGGCACTATACTACATACAAGGGAAATAAGTGCATTCTTTTTTAAACACCCTTACCTTCTGTCTTAGAATCGACACTAGAGGGCAGCTGGGTGTCTCAGTGGATGGAGAGCCAGGCCTAGAGATGGGAGCTCCTGGATTAAAATCTGACCTCAGACACTTCCCAGCTGTGTGACCCTGGGCAAGTCACTTAACCGCCATTGCCTACCCCTTACCACTCTTCTGCCTTGGAACCAATACATAGTATTAATTCTAAGATGGATGGTAAGGGTTGTTTTTTTTTTAAGGTATATGAGAGAAAAAAGATAATGGAAGAAAGGGTAGGACTGTTTTGGAGCACATGGAACCATGAGAATAGATAATAGAGAAGATTGCTATATTCTTGTTTTGCTTCTTGATATTTGTATTGGCAAGAGCAGAATAAAAATAGGGTTATAGAACTGAACATAAGTGGGGAAACAGAGTGTATCTAGCTACTCTAGAGTTACAACCAGCCCCAGATGAGCTATATTGCAGGGTATTAAGAAGTGGCAGTGATGACTGAAAATTAAAAGAGATTCTATAGGACTAGAAAAGTAAACATTACAAAGAAACATTTTAAGTACCTATTATGTATTAGGTATTATGCTAAGAGTTAGGACGCAGATATAAAAGAAAAAGAAAAAATAGTCCCTGCCTTCACAAAGCTTACATTCTAAGGGGAAGACAACACATAAAAGAAAACTGAAATGTAAAAGAGAATAGAGAGTACCCAAAACTAGGACATGTTGGAAAGGTTAGAGAAATCCCAAAGTAGTGCAGTTGGATGAGAAATTAGATGTTTGAGCTGAGTCTCCTCTTAATGGTGGTTGTGGCTTCATTCTCCAAAGAGAGGCAGAGGGTAGTGATGAGATAGAATACCAAGGCTGCCGGAATCTTGCAGGATGTTGATGTTTTCCCAAAAATGAGTTTCCTAATGCAATCAGATGATAAATGAGAAGGGAAAATGCCAGGATTTTAAAAAAATATAAAGAAAGCAGGGTCAACAAACCATAGGCCAGCAAGTTTGACTTCAATTCCCTTCAAAATTCTAGAATTTTGTTGAAAACTAGAATATCAGTAAAGAGGTAGTTAGTAAACAGGTAATAGAAGATGAATATGAAAGAGTGGCATAGTACCATATGATATTATGTCAGAAGTACTGGACCTCAGAATAAGTAAAGGAAGGTAATAAATGATGACAAGTGGGATTTTTTTAAAGCTAGAACAGAGAGGGAGCAGTTGGGTGGCTCATTTGATTGAAAACCAGTTAGTGAACATCTCAAAAAGGAAGCAACACTCACAAAGAAACATCATAACTTCATCAAGAAGTGCCAAACTAAGCTCATTTCTGTTTTTTGATAGGATTACTAGACTGATAGATTGAGAGACTTCTGTAAGCAGAATATATACATATTCTCAAAAAGCATTTGACAAAGTCTCTTCTGCTATTCTTACAGACAAGATGGAAAGATGTAGGCCACAGTTACATAAATTCAGAACTTAGTGAATTGCCAGGGAAAAAATTATCATTAATGATTCAAGACCAACTTGACAGGAAGTTCTTAGGGCTCCCCACAGATTGGGCTTGACCATATGCTGTTTAACACTTTTATTAATGACCTGAATCATATGGCATTTTATCTGATGCAAAGTTCTTAGGAACAGCTAAAACATTGCTGTATGGGTGCCTGAATACCTCTGCCTCTTTTGTGTTTGTCCTTTCCTGAGTTTAGACAAACAAGTATCCCATGGAAAGGATGTCAAGAACTGGAATTGACCTTATGAATTTCAAAATGTCTGTGTGTGTGGCAGCTGTTGTGTGATCAAAGCAACAAAGAGGTCACCCACTAACAGGCCTGGCCATTTCGCCAGTGTTGTGTTTGCCACTGGCCTTGCAGTGGTAAAATGTAATTGGTATGGTTAGCTGTATTGTCAAAGTGCTTTATGTTCTGATTAGACTTAACTATTAACCTCCATCTGATTATAAACTGTAGTTTTGAGGCTCAAATTGTTCTGTTAATGAAGCTGTAGTTCTTTAATGCCTGGCATTTCTTCTGCGGGGTTGGGGAATAGGAATAAATTCCTGGTCCTATACTCAATTCATTTTGAACACTGAGTACCTCATTTACTCCTACTTCTTTTGGAGGAGAGCCTAAGACTTGAACATAAGAAACTTATCCCTAGGGTTGTCAGAGTGGAGGGTTATTAATGAGTCAAAGAGTGTGGGGTGAAAAAAAATGGAGAGTTTGCTTTCATTGGAAGTAAACTTCAAAGCTGAATTTAGCCCATAAATTGTACTGGCTTGATATAGGAAAGGGAGATTTGAGTGCCCCAGCAGCGCCTATGAGCTCAACTGAGCAATCACTCAGTGCTAGAAATAAAATGCTTAACAAATACAATAGAAAAAAAAAGATCACTGGAAAATAGGGCAAGGTTTTATTGAGTTTAATTATTCCATTAAATTTAATGTATACTTAAAAAAACTATAACAGAAATGCACGGTTTCATATATAATCAAATCTCTTTTTTATGTATTGAATATTCATGTTTGTTAAAATTATAATAAAAAATAAAAATTAAATAGATGCATAGCTTTTCCAAAAGAAATATCCCAAGAGTGAAATGATCAAGAGTCTAATTCCCAAACAAGATTAAATGAAGTTCTCCTGACTCTTAAACCACCTACTAGTTTTCTCCAATCACATGTGTACAATCTATAGTAAGAAATGAATTTTCTATCAAAACCCTTTTAGCTCTACTTTTCTTTTTTTTTTAAACTCTTATTCTGTCTTAGAATCGATACTACATATTGATTCCAAGGCATAAGACTACTGAGGGCTAGGCAAAGGGGGTTAAGTGATTTGCCCAGAGTCACACAACTAGGAAATATCTGAAGTCAGATTTTAATCCAGGACCTCCCATCTCTAAGCCTGAATCTCAATACACTGAGCCACCTAAATGTTCCCTCTACTTTTCTCTTTAGAGAGGTATGGTGATGTAATAGATGACATTTTGGATTTGGTATTAGGAAGTTCTAAGCTCAAAACTCACCTCTGATATTTGCTAGCCAAATCGTTTATGGGTAAGTCACTTAACATTTCTCATAAAATGGAAAGTTTAATACCTGCAGAGGCTAATAGTGCTATAAGGTTCAAATGAGATAACATACAGAAGGTGCTTTGTAAACCTTGAAGTATTATATTAATGACAGCTATTATGATTATTCTTTCCCTGAACTTTGTCCTACCTATTATGGATATTATCCTTCTGTTTACATAGCATGACATACCAATTACTCTCTGAATGGACATAACTTACCATTTCAACAGCCTCAAAAACAGCATTTACAAAAAGTCACCCAACAAATAGCATAAGTGATGTTATCAAGAAATGTAGGTAATCTAGGATCTTTAGGTTAAGGGAAGGAATGAAGTGAGGTAGGTATTAGGAGAAGGAATGAAAGGAATGGCTAAGTTTAGAGAGGAATGAATAAGGCAGGTATTTGGATGGTGAGGGTACAGGTGAGGTATTCAGGAGAGGCAGCTAACACAGACAAGACATTCAGGCTAGAGACAGAGAGCACTGGGGGAAATAGGCTGAACCCTTCCAGGCAGGAAAGGTACTTTTACAGACACAAGGAATAGGGCCAGTCAGAAATGGTTCAAATCTGACTCGAGGGCTTTCTTGCCAGTTTCTCAAGTCCTCAAAGGAGGAATCACAAGGCTCCTCCCTGTCAATGAAACTGAAGGGATTTAGGAGGAAGTATCAGGCAACTACTTCCTCCCAAGATGGATGCCTCCAGCTTCCCTCAAGAAATAAAAGAGAATAATTCCTTCCCCTTCAACCCTTGCCTAATTCTTCAACACTGATTCACCAGAGAATTTGATTAAGTAAGAAGGGGATTTATTAATGTTCAGGGTTAGTCAGAGAGAGAGAAGGGTTTGGGGTTTCTGACAACTGCTATGAAGAAACTCAAGATGGGGGAGGGTCACAGGAATGGGTTAGACTGAGAGAGAACCTGCTCTCTCAGCCAGGGAATTTGGCTGCTTTTAAAGTAGAGGGTATACTTAATCAATAAAGTAAGGGATAGTTTATTTCAAGGATGTTCTACTTGCCTATTGGGAAACTAAACCCACAAAGTCTATACACTAAAAACCCAAAAGCCATCCTTCCTCCCAGAGCCCACAGGAAAGGTAACAGTGGAATAATATGGAGAAGATCAGGGAGAGGTCCAGAGAAATTAGCTAAGTTCGAATTGTCCAGAGACAAAAGCACAGACCAAAAGCAAAACTGAAACCCAAAGGCAGAACGTCAGTCGAACCTTCTGCTCTGCTCAAGCATCAGGATCCAACTGACTGTTTGTCAGGATTCTAAGGTTTAACTGCCAGAAGTTTTCAGTTAACTTTTGCAAGGGTAAAAGCCTTTATTGCATCTTTGCATTACAGTGGTGAAATGAAGAGAATCACATGTAAAGTCTTTCTCTCATTTAATAAGACTACATGTTGTTATATTGAATCTCTGGGAGCCAGGAGTCCACATTGTTGATTGACAGGTGGATCCGTTGGATATCGGAATGTTCCCAGAGGGCCGTGAGGACAGGGGAGAAAGCGATTGGCCCAGGGTGGTATAAATACCCTGGCAGCCCTGACTTGTGGTTCCTTTCCTTCCCTGAGACCTGAGATCTGTGGATCCTGGTCTTTTGGGGATTGGTGACTTGCTGGGCTCAACTTGCAAGATCTTCCTGTCTTGTTCCTGCTAACAACATCAACCTGTACCCAGACCATCATCTCTTATTCTACTGCCCCTAGATATTAGGACATCAGTCATCTTAGTTATCTAGGTTTCCCAGGTCCCGGGAGGTGTCCGGGAAGTGGGCGAGGAAGAAGAAGACGGTGGAAAGGGGTGGATATCCCAAAGACTGGTTAGGTATATCATCTAGCAAAGAAGAAGCTGAAACATCGAGCAGCAATTTGCCTACTCTGGATTGGCTGTGGCCAGGCTGGACCAGAGGAGCTAACCATCCTGACTCAATACATGCCTACAGATCTGAGGGTTTATCATTACCAAATTTAGTTAAGGTTTCCCAATACCTCTATCCAATCCCAATACCCCATCTTTGTTAAATACAGTCAAAGCCTTTAAAGTACCTTCCTGGAGTGGTTATTTATAGCTTCTCTGGGAAAGGAGATATGCAGTCAGAGACAAACCGTTACCAAGATAAAGAGCCCATAATACACTATCAATCAACCCCAGGTGGGACCTGAAGGGATATCATCCATTGACCTGAAGGATCCTGCCTGGGCACTGTTATAAAGGAGGGAGGTGTCATATCATCTAGCTAGGGCAAGCCTCAGTTGATCTTGCCCTAGCCACCTATCTGGGCTATCACTATTGTCACACATTTACCAGTGGTAGTATCCAGTTTAGGGTATCCTCTCCTCTCCATCTACAACATCTACCTTATTTTTATAACAATGTTCTTCAAATCACCTATTTAACTAGGATTGAAATCAAGGCGATCTGAGTTTGAATTTGATCTCAGATATTAACTAACTCTGTATGACCCTGACCAAGTCACTTAACCTTGGTATGCTTCAGTTTCCTCCACTATAAAATCAGAGTAATAATAGCACCTACTGCCCAGGGTTTTTGTGAGGATCAAATGGGATAATATTTGGAAAGAGCTTAGCACAGTGCCTGGCATATAATAGGCACTTAATAAATAATCATTTCCTTCCTTCTTTTAGTGGCTTGTGTCTTTAATATAGTGGATACCCTTTCCTTCCCAACCCAGCCTTAGAAATACAATTTATTGGGTCCATTGTAGACCATGATGATTTGCTAACTAGATATCTATCACTCTTCAAACTTCTAAGTGTAATATAATGGAAAGATTACTGGCCCAGGAATTTAAAAAATATTGGTTCAAATTTCTGGGATCTTTGTCATCTAGGTAGCACAGTGAATAGAGAATCAGACCTGGAGTCAGGAGGACCTAGGTTCAAATCTGATCTCAGATATTTCTTAGCTCTATGGTCCTGGGAAAGTCACTTAACCCTGATCACGTAGCCCTTACTGATCTTAGGATTGGTATTAACACAGAAGGTAAGAGTTTAAATTTTTTTTAATTTTCTGGAATCCATATTATCCATATAACTTTGGGCAAATTATTTAACCTCCCTGGGTCTCTGTTCCTTCATCTGTAAAATGAAGGAGTTACTTTAAATGATTTCTGAGTTCTGTCTAGATCTATGAACTTTG
Source organism: Gracilinanus agilis (assembly GCF_016433145.1). Lineage (NCBI taxonomy): Eukaryota > Metazoa > Chordata > Mammalia > Didelphimorphia > Didelphidae > Gracilinanus > Gracilinanus agilis. The sequence goes on from NC_058130.1 coordinate 398,821,819, forward strand.
AACAACATGTTGCTGCCACAATCAGTCCTTCCTGAATCTTCTCATTCCTATCAAAAATCATTCCCATCCCTCAAGTCATTTGACAGATTAAACAATTAAGCACTAGGCTAATAATTTGCCAAATTTTTAATATTCTAAAGCATCATTGTAGCTGGATGCAATCATCCAAATTATTTCTTTAAATTATCTCCTCCATGCCAGCATCCCCAATCAGCCAGAATATTGTGGCTACAGACAAAAACTTCCCATGGAGAATCTCATTAAATGGAATGGGCCCTTCCTCTTGCACAGTTGGTTCTCCATTTCCCCAACAATGACCAAAATCTAAAATAATAATATTCTAACACATCATTGTTAGTTTCACACACACACACAAGTTATACCCAGTAAATTCCAAATTCAAATATATGGTCTTTTCTTTTATTCATTTGAGCCCTTTTTAAATTTTTTATTTTATTTTTTAAAATATTTTTCCATGGTTACATGATTCATGTTCTTTCCCTCCCTCCTCCTGAAGTTGACAAGCAGTTCCACTGGTTTATACATGTAGTATCACTCAAAACCTACGCTTAAGCCCTTTTTAAATTTCATAAATGTCTTATTTTCCCTGCTCACTCAAAGGAACAGCAGTCAGAATTTATCTTAGGCTCCTACCTATGCATACTCTTGTATATATAGTTAGAACCTGAGATAATTTCTACTCTCCTAAGTTAAGGCCCACTTTGCCACTATTAGAGAAAACATAGTACTTCCCCAAATCCAATTAACCCCACATCCACCAGAATAGTCACATTCTAGCACTGGGGAAATTGAAGACTCACCTGGAAACTCCATCTATTTGTCTAAGAAGTTGACAACTTTCTCCATGTATGCCCTCTCCAACTCCTACTCCTACTATTGCTCCTGCCTCCCTAATATAGTGCTCCATCTACTTCTGATTCTTTCTGCAGGTCACTAAGAAGACCTCAGTCTACTTCCCTTACTTTTATTACTACTATTAAAGTACCTCCTCTAACCTGAGACCTTCTACTCCAAGACCCATGTTTTTGATTCATGTTGCTGAATCCCTCCCACAAAGATCTAGAAGAGGACTCCTTTTCTCCTTCCTTTATAACTTTTAGACTTGGAGTCACAGGGTTTCTTTTATATCCTTTGGATATTCATCTTATAATTGGGTCTAAACTAGCTGCAAGCTTTTGTTCACAGTGACATAAAATATAGAACTGAAAGAGACCTTAGATGTCATCTAGTCTAACCCCCTTACTCTCCCTCTGAAAAAAACTATAAAGAGAAAATGTCCAGGTGAAACATCCTGTCCAAGGCAACATGTCAGGATTTGAAGCCAGATCCTCTCCCTTTCATCCTTTAACTCCAAATCCAAGTCTACTTTCTACTGTGCCTTCCCAGAAATCTGGCCCATGAACTTAGGATCAATCACAGAATGAGAACTACCTCCTCAAAATGTAGGCTTAGAAGGGTCCATTGTGTGAGGCAAGGAGGAGGCTTATATGTTGGACAATTCAACCTAATATTGATGTAACAACAATCCCCACCCATTGTGTTATATGAGGCAAATGGCACTGTCCTCATGCTGGAACCAGAGTTTGACTCTCTGATGACAACAATTTAAATAACCCTGTTGGTCTACCATGTGCTGAATGATCATAGGTCATTCTTTCCTATAGTTTCCATATAGTTAGTAAGAGGACCTGGACTTAGAGGGAGGGATGCAGGAATTAATAAAAAGATGATCCAGAATGTGGTACAAGAAAGCAAGAATGCACAAAGCCTAGAAGATTTTTTAAAAATCCTTCCCTTCCACCTTAGAATCAATACTATATATTTGTTCCAAGACAGAAGAGTGGTAAGGGCTAGGCAATAGGGATTATATGACTTTCCCAGGGTCACACAGCTAGGAAGTATCTGAGGCCATATTTGAACTTGGGACCTCCCATCTCTAGGCCTGACTCTCAATCTAGTGAGCTACCCAGCTTCCCCCTCAGAGTTATTAAATACCAATTATGTGCCAGTTGCTCCCCTAGCAATTTATTTTAAAGGGTATTTCAGAATCCAAAGGAACCTCAGCAGCCCCATATCTTCTATAGTGTCCTAGACAAATATCCATCCAACTTTTACTTAAAGAACTTGAGTAAAGCAGAACTTAATTCATCTCAAGACAATCAGTTCCCCGTTGGGATTACTGAAGCTATTTGATTCTTAGTCTCTTTTTAAATAATCAGATCAGCAAGCTATCACAATTCTTGGGAAGAAACTGATTTGATAAGGGCCAGGTTAAACATATCAGTGGACTGGATTCAGGGAGTCATTGCCCTATATGAGATCTTTCATATACGGGCTATAAAGAACAGATTAACTTTTTCCATGGTATTTGGCACACTGAGAGCTTTTATCTATAGGGCACTTGAGGACTTACAAAGCACTTTACAAATATTATTTATTTGATATAGTTACAAATATTATTTGATTTCTAAATAGTAATATTTATAAATATTATTCTCGCAAAAACCCTGATGGGGAAGATCCTATTATTACCCCTATTTTGCAGTTTAGGGATCTGAGACAGATAGAGATTAAGTGATTTACCAAGGGTCATAGAGCTAGAAAGATGATTTGAACTCATCTTCCTAATGCTAGTTTCAGTGCCCTATCTACTATTATGCTACCAAACTGCCTAAATGAAATAAAAGATGTGGGAGTGTATAAGATATTGGAAAGAGGTGGGTAGGTGAGTAGCTGCCCTTTGAAATATCTTCCAAATATGAGATTCTGTGAGCTGATCTTCCACTGTGCCCATCTAGCTGTGGGAGACACTTCCATTAGCTCAGAAGGCCCTTATTGGCCCTGTCTAGAAGGCAGCTTTCAGGAAGTCTATATATTCAGGGTATGGAGGTTCTGAGAAATAATTTCAGCCCAAGACCAATTCCCTTCAGGTCCTCCTCTTTCTGAGCCAAAAACCAGTCAGGACCTTCTCATAACCTGAGGATATGGTTAAGGTATCAATATAATAAGGCACACAGAGACAAACCAAACAACCAAACTAGAGGAGGATATGCAATTATTATTCAATTGGAACAAACAGGTGAGTTTATTTTTTTATTTTAAGAATTTTTTTAATGTATTTAATTAGAATATTTTTCCATGGTTACATGATTCATGATTCCTTCCCTCCTTTTTCCCTCCCTCCTCATGGACCTGACAAGCAGTTCCACTAGGTTATACATGTATCATTGTTCAAAATCTATTTCCATGTTATTTATATTTGCAGTAGAATGATCTTTTAACATCAAAATGCTAATCATATTCATATCAAACTATGTGATCAATCATATGTTTTTCTTCTGTCTCTCTGTTCCCACAGTTCTTTCTCTAGATGTGGTCAGCATTCTTTCTCTTAAGTTCCTCTAGATTGTCCTGGGTTATTGCATTGCTGCTAGTAGAAAAATCTATTACATTCAACTGTGCCATAATGTATCCGTCTCTGTGTACAATTTTCTCCTAGTTCTGCTCCTTTCATTCTGCATCAATTTCTGGAGGTCATTCTAGTTCACATGGAATTCCTCCAGTTCATCATTCCTTTCAACACAATAGTATTCCATCACTAATAGATACCACAATTTGTTCAGCCATTCCCCAATCGATGGGCATCCCCTCATTTTCCAATTTTTTGCCACCACAAAGATCACGGCTATGAATATTTTTCTACAAGTATTTTTCCTTATTATCTCTTTGGGATACAAACCCAGCAGTGGTATGGCTGGGTCAAAGGGCAGGCATTCTTTTAAAGTCCTTTGGTCATAGTTCCAAATTGCCTTCCAGAATGTCTGGACCAATTCACAACTCCACCAGCAGTGTATTAGTGTCCCAATTTTGCCACATCCTTTCCAACATTTATCACTTTCCTTTGTTGCCATATTAGACAATCTTCTAGGTGTAAGGTGGTACCTCCGAGTTGTTTTTATTTGCATTTCTTTAATCAGGAGGGATTTAGAACACTACAAACAGATGATTTTAAAAATAAACTCAGTGTTTTTTTATTCCCTTAAAAATGGCTTAGAAAAGGGAAAAGGACCTATTAGTACAAAACTATTTATAGCAGCTCTTTTTGTGGGGGCAAAGAATTGGAAATTCAAGGGATAATGACTGGATGAATTGTGGTATATGATTGTGATGGTATACTATTGCATTTTAAGATATGATGAGCAAGATGATTTCAGAAAAATCTAGAAAGGCTTATATGAACTGAAGCAAAATGAGGTGAGCAGAACTGTACACAGAAATACTGTATAGGACAATCCTGAATGTACTTATGAGAAAGAATGCTCTCCACATGGAGAGAAAAAACTGTGAGAAAAGAAACACAGAAGAAAAACATATGATTTATCACTTGTTTATATGGATAGTGGATGTGGGGCTTGGGTTTTTAAAAGATTGCTCTCTTACAAAAATGAATAATATGGAAATAGGTATTGAGTGATAATATATGTATAACCCAGTGGAGTTGCTTCTGGCTCCAGGAGAGAGGAGGGAAAGGAGGAGGGGAAAAAGCATGAATCTTGTAACCATGGAAGAATACTTTAAAATAAATTTAAAAATTAAAATTAGAAAAATACTGTATGATGATCAACTGTTGAATACTTAACTATTCTCAGCAATACTATGATCCAAGACAATTCTGAAGAACTTATGAGAAAAAAAAATGCTATCCATTTCCAGAAAAAGAACTGATGGAGTGTGAACGCAGATTGAAGCATATTTTTACTTTTTTTTCACATGTGTTTTTATTTGGGGGTTTCGGTTTTATATGAGTATTCCCTCACAACATGACAAATGTGGAAAAAAGTCTTCTTGCATGATCATACATATATAACCCAGACTGAATTGCTTACCATCTCAGGAAGGGGGAAAGAAAGAGAGGCAAGGAAAAGACAATTTGGAGCTCATAATTTTGGGAAAAAAATTTAAATTATTATTATATATAACTGGGGGAAATAAAATATTAAATTAAAAAAGAACACAGAGCTGTAGGACAGACCTATTGAATATATGAAACATAGGAAAGACCACATGAATATATGAAGGATCTGTGGCTCAGGGTTCCAAGGCTAGTTAATATCAGAGGAGGAATTAGAACCCAGGTCTTCCTGCTTTCTGAGTCCAGCACTCTATCCATTCAGTGTCACAATGGTTTTTTGGGAGTCTGGGGAAGTCACTAACCAGGTGTGAGATACTGGTGTCTTTTCTGGGAAGATAGCACAATACTTGAAATTTAATTGCAAGATCATAGAAATAAAGATTATCAGAACTGGAAGGTGAGAGAGGCTCTAATCACAGGCACTACACTAGGCAGCCTCTAACCAGACCAGACTAGACATACTTTCTAGGAAGCTTTGATTTGAATGAGACTCACTTATAAGCATCTATTAAACATAATGCTTATTGAGTATTCTACCCAAACATCTTTCTGCCCAAATTTCCTTAATCTCATACTTTGTTTTCACCAGTTATACCCTCAGGAGCCACTTGGATTTTGCTTCCTATGAATTTCTGTTCAACTTTATGACTAGTTTTCTTCTCACATAAAAATATCAGGCCATGCATACAAGTATATATTCATACAACAGTCCAGTTACCATAAAGAATCGATTTAGATCAACCCATCATTGGATAAGCTTTCTCTGAGAATAAACTGTATGTACCCCTAAAGAAAGATCATCTTAAAAGGGAAAAAAGCAATTACTCTAAAAATAATTCTATTTACATTTATGTATGTATATTTAGTTTTTTATGTTTTTTATGGTTAGATATAGTTTTACATAGTTTTTTATGGTTAGATAGATAGAGATGGGAAAAGGAGGGGAGGCACAGTTCAGCATTCTACTTCTCCCTTGCTTTTGCTTAAGTTCCTTTTGTTTCCCATCTCTGATTTTCCCTTCTAAAGCCCTTGCCTTAGATCAGCAATAATGATGAAAATACCACCTGTGCCCTTAAGTTTTCCAGTTTCTTGACAGATTTGATCATTTTGCACAATATTTTTCTGTCCCTCACAGAATATCATTTGTGTTCATGTAAATCATAAGAAATTGGCAATAATTCTCCATTTTGCAAAATCTTGGAAGAGTCTCTGGTTTTGTAAAAGATGCAGGGCCTGAAAATACAAGAGACCTTTCCACTTCGTTTTATCAGCTTAACAAATACTTGACCTCAGGACCTCCTCAGTACGGAGACAAACAATAGCACTACTTGTCACTTCAGAGAAATTTGAGGGAAGTTATATCCAGGTTCTTATCTAAAGCAATAAGGATAGAATGTTAGCTAGAGCTCACTATAGGCAATTGGGTTGTTTCTGTCATGCTTCTTCTCCCCCTCCCAATAACAACAAAAAAAGTACTTAAGAGTAAAATAATAAGCGGGAGCTTTGATGTCAGACACTATTGTCCATATTTATTCCACAACTGTGTGGAAATCAAACAATGGAAGGAAAGGGTATGAAAAGGATAGAGTAGGGGGAAACTGGACCCACATAACTGCCTTCCAGAACAGGAGGAAGGGAACACCATAGACAAAGATGGACACATTGTTCCTTTTCCAGACCTAAAATTCAGTTATTTTTTGATTCTATGAAGGTGTTCTTTGTGTCTCCCCAGATGCGTTACTATAAAAGAGTTTTAACCTGGGATCTATGGAGATTTTTTTAATTCCTTTTGGATAACTGTCTTTCAACATAATTTATCTCCTTTGTACACTGGCATTTTATTTTATGCATTTAGAAAAATAATGTTGAATATGCATCTCCAGCAGTCAAGGAGAGCACCAAAAATTTATTAAGAACCTACTATATGGGGGCAGCTGGGTAGCTCAGTGGATTGAGAGTCAGGCCTAGAGACGGGAGGTCCTAGGTTCAAATCCGGCCTCAGATACTTCCTAGCTTTGTGACCCTGGGCAAGTCACTTAACTCCCATTGCCTCAAAAAAAAAAAAAAAGAACCTACTATGTGCCAGGCCTAAAATGGGTATCCATAGGCTTCTCCATATTGCCAAAGGGATCAATGACACATAAAAAATGAATAACTCCAGTTTTTATTTGTTTGTTACTAAGTACCTTTGGCATATATTCCAGGCGTCCTTTTTTGTTCTCTGATTCTCTCAATGATTCTATAATACAGTTGGGTTTAGTCAGGTTTGGTTGGCCACTCAGGTATTGTTTAGGTAATTAGATATCTAATATCCATATCCCCTTTCTCCATCTAAAATGTCATGAGACAAAGTTAAGTCTTGCTTAAATGAGGGAAGGTAATTTTTTTAAATGGGGCAGGAAGGTGGCACAGTGGATAGAATGCTGAGTCCTAAAGTCAGGAAGAATCATCTTCCTGAGTTCAAATCTGGCCTCAGACACTTACTTATTAGCTATGTGACCCTGGGCAAGTTGCTTAAACCTATGTGCCTCAGTTTCCTCATCTGTAAAATGAGCTAGAGAAGGAAACAGCAAACCACTCCAGGATCTTTGCTAAAAAAAAACAAATCATGGTCACAAAGAGTCAGTCATGAATGAATTTTTAAAAAATACTGTAAATGGAGTAAACCCTTTTTCTTCATTGTTTGTTCTGCAGCATCTATGAGATGCTCCTAAATATTCAGACTTATACCACATACTCAGGATAAACAAAGTGAGATTTATGTGTGCTAAGGAAGGCAGGAGGAGACCCTTTACAAATGTGCCAGTATAGAGTAGGCAGGCATTATGTATGGTGAAACATGCCAATCTGAAGTAAGCCAAGCATGAATTCAGAGTTGATCACTTCTTTGCTGTTCAATGACCACTGTACCTAGCTATGTCCTTCTAAGGGAAATACTACAAAAGGCCCAGGCTGTCATAATCTTTGGTTTATCAACTTTCTAAGATTATAAATTTCAAAACAGATTCAGATTTGTTTTGTTCAGAAGTAGTTTCCTCGGTGGTGGAGTTCCTCATGTGAATGAAAATCATTTGTTCAGACCAACCCAAGATCGATTCAAGCATAGGCTTCTCTGAGTATAGGTTGCATCCCTGCAATAAGATCTTCTTGAAAGGAAAACAACAAGTATACACTGGAGAAAATACCTACTTCTGACCATCAGATTAAAAATGTCTCTAATTACTCTCACGTTATTGAGAAAGTTAGGAGTGGAGAAGGAGAACTGTTCCTATTGGAGCCAGGTAAGGTACCTGAACCACAGCAAGGACTTGAAAATGCCATCCTCAAATTCACAGATATACATTTCATTGTCAGATAAAAGGAGGGGAAACAAGAGACCCGGTGAGGGACAAGTGCAAACTCTCCTCTCAGATCACTGGTTCTTACCCCAGGTGGCCAGAGTCAGGACAAACAAAGGCCAATGAAAAAGCATGATTATAAGTCACCTCAAAGTTGTGTACAAAGCAGTACTCTAGGTTGAGAGAGACTTAGAATCAAACCAATATAGTATGATCTTGTGATGAGGAAAAAATAGAAAATACTTAAGTGAAAGCTAAAGATAGGAGAAAAATCTCTGTTGTTGGCTTTCTTTGGTTTGAATTAAGGTCAGTCTGACTAACTGGCTTTAGGCCAACTACATAGGCCAAGGATCTATGGTAACATATGGACTTGAAAGAAAGAAAGAAAAAGTTTTCCAGTTAGATTCTAATTGTCTGAATTAGTATGGAGTATGATTATATTTAACAGTTCACTGTATTGCCTGGAATGAAAATTGAAGACAGACTAATTCCATTCACAAATGATAATCGTTTTGGAAGTCAAGATGAGGACAAAAAGGCCCCATCCTTTCTTTATGTCTCTGTCCTAATTGATTTTGTTTTAATTAGATTCTAGTTTGATAGGGGAAAAAAACAACCCATCTCACATAACTTTTAGGCACCAGCTAGAGTCAACAAATGTTGTATAGTGATGATTGGTGGGCTGTAATCTATTTTCCCAGTGCCTAGATCCAGAATGAGGGCACACAAAGGCCATCAAAATCTCTCCCCAGGCACATTTAAAAGCACTAGAATTCCATCACCTAATTCTAGGAGTTGCTAGTGGTTTTGACTAGTTGGCTCACAGAGAGTGTGACATGAGCTGTATACAATAGTGTACCACTGACCAGATCTCTGTCAAATGAACAACATGGTATTTTCCTTTTGAGATTCCCTTAACCATTTCCACTAACACAAGGGAGAGATGAATTTTTATACCTGATTTCAAACAAAAGTGCTTAGGAGAAGTTATGTTCCTTGTGGAGATTCCCCCACAGCATCATTAATATACTGTTTGATGCACTGTAGTGACTTCCAATGGAATCATTTTGACTTCAGGATGAAAATCAAACTCCTCAGCCTAGCATTCAAGGTTCTCCATCATATGGCCCATCCTGCTTTTCCACTTTTACTTCACACTGTCTCCTTACCTATAACCTGTGTGCCAAGTTAGCTCCAGCTCCATTGCAGTTCTCTTCCTTTCTTATCAGGTGCCATGATTCTCTTGGCTTCTACCACTCTGACTTTCCTACAAAGCTTCTTCTAGGCCTCTCTGTGGTAGTTCTTCTCATCTTGGTGTCTCCACTCCCTGCAGTTGACTTCTCTTACTATCAGAGGCTGTTCATTTATTAAAAGATTAGGTTACCTTTTCTCACTGGAGCTATCCATGAAGTAATGCAGAGTGAGTATTAGCTATACATCCCTTGCATCCCCAGGAATGACTTGAATACAAGAAGTGATATAAATTAACTCATCAGGGGGCAGCTGGGTAGCTCAGTGGATTGAGAGCCAGGCCTAGAGAAGGGAGGTCCTAGGTTCAAATCTGGACTCTGACACTTCCCAGCTGTGTGATCCTGGGCAAGTCACTTGACCCCCATTGCCTGGCCCTTACCACTCTTCTGCCTTGGAGCCAATACACAGTATTGACTCCAAGACGAAAGGTAAGGGTTTTTTAAAAATAAATGAACTAATCAAAAACATCTAGGATCAGGAAGGGGTGGGGAGTGGGAGAGGAGAAGAGCAATCTTGTAGGAAGAGTAAGGAATAACAATGAACAACCTGGGTTCAGGTAACAAAATATAGAAAGCTCTAGAATCCTCTAAACATTCAAAATGGGTTCAAGAAAGACATAGACAAGACTTACAGGAGCTGAAAAGCCATAGATCACTGGTCCCTTGAAGTGTATGCTCCTCAGTCTAGGTCAGGAATGGGGATTTTCCCCATTAGGTCAGTGGGAAAAAATGTGGACTTATTACTTAAAAAGGAAAACCACAAAGATAGTAATGTATGATATCAACTATGAGTGACTTGAATGATAATTATTATCATTCAAGGTAAGGATCCAGGAGAACTCCAAGAGAATCATGACCAAAAAAAAAAAAAAAGATATCCATCGCCATAGAAGAATAAATGGAGTCTGAATCCAAATTGAAAGATATCATTCCTTACTATTTCCTCCATGAATTTTTCTCTAGTGTAAGCAATATGTGTCTTCTTTCACAACATGACAAACATGGAAATATGTATCATATGATAATATATGTACAATCTAAATTATATTACCTGTCTTCTTTGGGAGGGGGAAGAGGGGAAAAGGAGAAAAAGAACAATGATTGCAAAATATCAGAGAATAAATATTAAGAAATAGTTTTGACATGTAATCTGGGGAAAAAATAAACTATATATAACTCTGTGTGTGTGTGTGTGTGTGTGTGTGTGTGTACATAAAGTAAAATCACAAAGTCTCAAAATACGAAGAGTCTTGGGAAAAGGTATTTTATAATTACACTTGCAGCCCAAACAGCCTGAAATACATCCCACGCTCACTTTGATAAGCACCTTGAAGATAAGGTCCCTATGTAAGGGATACATTTGATGAGATCTTTTTAGCCTGAAAGCACATCAGTGAAATCCAACTTACTAAGGCCACTCTAATCTGAACAACATAAGCCTCTTTTCAAATGGGCAGTTTTAACAAACCATTCTTAAGGTCTCTGGGTCTCGGGTATAATTTAGGGATGCATATGAGCATTCATCTAGTTTGTGACAAACAAGTGACTATTTCTGAAACCTTGGCTCCCCTTGAGGATAAGAGGCTCTTGTACAGCATATGGGGTAATTAGATAGTGCAGTCCAACTCCTGGCAAACTTTAAATCAGGGTCGTGCCCAATGCTTGAAGCATTTTCCTCAGTGAAAGGTTACATTTACTTCATTAAAATCTGCTCTCCAGTGCTGTCCTTGGTGACATCTTACAGTAAACTATGATTCTCTCAAATATGTGAGACGGGAATGAGGATGAGCTAAACCACAGTTCCTTTCAAGTCCATCTTGGCTTTATACCGAACCAGAGAATCACAAGGCTCAAAGATGGAAAGAATTAGCTATTTCAGCACATACCTGAAAAAAAAATCCCTTCCATATTATCCCCAATATAGTAGTCAAGTAATGAGTTTAAAAACCTATAGCACAAAACTTGGAATCTGGAAGTACAAACTCATTCAAATAAGGCCTCAGACACTTACTAGGCATGGGACCCTGGGCAAGGCACCTAAGGGCTGTCTGACTCAGTTTCCCTATTTGTAAAATGAGGATAATAATATCATCTATCTCAGAGGGATATTATAAGGATTAAATGAGATCTTATTCATAAAGAGTTTAGCACAAGGCCTGACACTTAATAAATGTTTATTTCCTTCTCTTGCAAGTGAGGTGAGTGATCCCAAGGATGCCTACTTAGCCTTGCATTCAGACCCTCTCTTTTCTTGCCTCTGTTTACCCTCCAATCTTCTTCCTCTATATCCCCTACAAATATCACTTCTTGTCCTTTTGTCTCTTTAAAAAATGCAACCATTTAGTCCCCTTGCTCCTCAAATATGCCACTGACGCTCCTAATCCTGCCTTTGTTTGTGCTAGTCTCCCGGCCAGGAATGCTCCCTCTCCTCTTCTTGGTCTATCCTGGTCCTGTGTTTCCTTCAAGGCCCAACTCAAGTCATATTTTCTCCATGAGACTGTTCCAAACTTCTCCAGGCCCCAGTGATTTGCCCTTCCTTTGTCTTAGTATCTACACAATTCACTTGGCACTTAGCCTCTAGCACTGTAAGTCTACGGACTACAGATATTTAATTAGACTATAAGCACCTTGTGGACAGAAAATCATGCCTCCCAGGCACGTGTGGCAGTGATAGATACAATCAGCACTGTCCTAAGGACTGGAATTTTTAGGTTAAGCTTAACACATTTTCCTAAGGCCCTCTGCAGAAGTGAATACCTAACAAGCAACAAGAAAGAGCCAATGGAAATAAGCATGACAGAGCATTGGTATGACTGCCAAGGACATCAGCTTAGGTGCCCAAACTCTGTTGCTACCAGAATCCCATGAATTCTAAATAGGGCATTTTTACAAGAGTTACAGTGAGTTTCCTTGAAGGCTGAGCTCCTTACAACATTCCCAGTGCCAATGAAAATTCTATTCCAAACCCCAAATCCTATCCAAGTGGTGTTTAGATGTCAAGAAAGGAGATAAACGTGAAGCTTGTAGAATAAAGGGCACTCTTTCTCCTGGAGGCTGGGAAGCAATTTGAGATTTTAAAAAAAAAGAAAAAAACTCCAAGGCTGCTGAGTTCAGCACTCAGGTTTTGAAAGCTGTGAGATGGAAGCCTCAATAGAAGCCTCAGGGAGCTTCAAATAATTGTGAACCCTTCTAAAACCCAACTAAATAATAAATAAAGGAATGAATGAATAAATAAATAGATGAATAGATAAATAAATGAAACTTATTTTTAAAGTTCCAAACATGAAATCAAAACCTAAAACCTGAATTATAAGCTATCTTCCATTTGCAAATCTCCTCTGCAATGGAACAGTTCTCTTCCCACATTCTAATTCTAGGCCTGAACATATTGAAAAGATTAGCCCCACGGGTTATTAGTTCAGAGCCATTGATTATCAGGACAAGCTACTCTCACAAATGAAGGGAAAGCAGCACGTCCAGGAAATTTAGCCAAACACTCCTTAGATAGGGTTTGAAAAATATCAGAGTAATAATAATAATAATAATAATAATAATAATAAATAAATAATCAAAATAGTGGCACATTATATAAGTAATGTTCATTTATTCACTTGAAGAATATTCATTAAATCCTTATTATGATTAGAACTCTATACTAGACATTGGGAAGTTTAATTTCATTCATTCACTCAATAAATATTGATTAAATGCCTACTGTGTACCAGGCACTGTACTAAATGATGCTATTGTTGCTGTTCAGTCATGTCTAACACAAGATCCTATTTGGGGTTTTCTTGGAAAAGACACTAGAGTAGTTTACCATTTCCTTCTCTGGTTCATTTTGCAAATGAGAAAACTGAGGCAAACAGGCTTAAGTGACTTGTCCAGGGTCATAGAGCTAGGAAGCATCTGAGAATGGATTTTAACCCTGACTGCAGGCTTAGCACTCTACCCTCTGCACCACCTCACTGTTCACAGGGGAGTGAAGGCACACTTCCCTGCCTTCCTAGAGCTTAGGGTCTGTTCTACTAGAAAATAGTCTGACCTACATGGAAGACCTTAGTTTTAATCAGGGGCACATCTACTATTCTCTGTATGATTTGGGGCAAGTCTCTTAGTTTCTCTAAATTTCACTATTTTTCCTAAAATGGAGGAAATGATCCCTGCATTAGCTACCCTACAGGGGTGTTGCAAAGATGAACGTATAAGGCCAAAAGCACTTCACAAAGTTAAAAGCCTACCATGAACATAAGAGATCCGTGTTCTTGATGAAGTTACCAGAGCATGCTTCTCTCCAGTCCAATGTCACTCAAATGACAACTGTGAGGAAGGCCTGTAAAAGTTAGACAGCCTGAGAGTTTCAGAACCTATCTACAGCTTCACCGTTTACTTTTATTACTAACAATGTCATCATCCCCGTTACTTGAAGATCTACGAGCCCCTTATCCATATTTATTTCCCAAACTCTCCAGGATAACAACTATTTGGGAGATGGATAAGCCAAGGCTTAGAAAGATTCATTGTCATATTAAAGTTATACCATAAACATTCCGTCCTTTATATATGAAGATGATGCTAGTTACCTAACACCAGGATGTCAAGGGCTTTCTAACTTCTTTAAATCACCTTTTTTGGAGAATCTTTATATTTAAAAAATAAAATGAATAGAACATTACCTGGCCAAGTGATACAAACAGACAGATAGACAGATCTCTCTATATAATGAAAAGAAACATGATACAAAGTAAAGAGGGAGCTGACCTCCCACTCAGGAAGAACGAGATTCAAGGACATCCTAGGAACACATATTGGCCAGGTAATACTAAGAAAGTCCCTTGTCTCTCAGTGCTTCAAGGAAGCTCTCTAAAACTACAAAGACAGAAATTAATTGTGGCTCAGCTTTGGTGGATGAAATTTCCTCATCAGGGGTTCCTATACTAATGAATTTGCAAGTCTGGACATTAGATGTATAAGAAGGCAGTTGGATGACAAAGATGGATGATAAATTATAATGGAAATACATATATATATATATATATAATTAGAGATAGCTAGAGATAGATGATATGGATAGCTATAAATAAATATAGATGATTAATAGAGATAGACTCGTGGTAGATAAACATGATATATAAATGGTTGATAGAACTATATAGACCAGTGATTTCCAAAGTGGGCGCTACTGCCCCCTAGTGGGTGCTGCAGTGATATCTTTCCTATTAATTGCTATTAAAATTTTTAAAAATTAATTTCCAGGGGGCTAAGTAATATTTTTTTCTGGAAAGGGGGTGGTAGGCCAAAAAAGTTTGGGAACCACTGATATAGACTGAGAGATTGAAAAGATAGGTATAGCTGAATGATAGATATGGAGATTGAAAGGTGTTAGATATAAATGGATGATAAATGAGAAAGAGAGAGGGAGGGACAGAAGGAAGGAAGGAGGGAGGGAAGGAAGGAAGGAGGGAGGGAA
>NC_058130.1:398846370-398884848 GCF_016433145.1 Gracilinanus agilis
GGAAGGAAGGAAGGAAGGAAGGAGGGAAGAAAGAGTAAAAGCTTGGAGAAGAGAAATAATCAGCTCAGTTCTAGGCATGTTGAATTTGAGGTAGGGACAGCCAGGCAGAGGTGTCTTGAAGGTAGCTGAAGATGCAAGCCTGAAGAGAAATAAAGACTGGAGTCTTAATTTTGTAAGCAATCTACACAAAGGTATTAATTGAAGCAACTGCGGTGAATTAGATACCAATGATTTATGAAAGAAAAATATACAGATAAAGAAAAGAATGAAAATGAAGACTCTATTTTCTTAATATTGTAACAGGTGCTGCTATCAAAAGTTACAAAGAACAAAATGCAGATTCATCCAATGGCTCAGATATTGACCAATTAGTTTTAATCCTGATTCCAATAGTTATTAACTGAGTGGCAATAGAAAAGTTACAACCTTGATAAATCTTGATTTTCTCTTCTGTGAAACAGGAATAAAAATATGTGATACCTACTTCATAGTGCTATTGAGAGGATCAAAAGAAATACCATATATAAAGCATTTTACAAGCCTTAAAGTACTAATTTTTTAAATGTAGTCCTTTTTTGAGAGAATTAATTCCTAAGCAGATCATGAAATGAAATAAATGATCTCCAAAGGTTCTGCCAACTCTGAGATTCAATGATGTAAACTCTGTTTGATCTGAGAGACAGTATGGTACAGAGGAGAGAGAGAGCACTCGGCTTGAAAGTAAGAAGACCTGGATTTGAAACCTGCTTCAGACCTTATTATTAGTTTAGTGGGCAGCTGCTTAACAAATTGCTCATGCTCTCTCGGCATCAGTTTCCTTATCTGTAAAATGAGGTGGTTAAACTCAGTGGTCTTTAGTGTCCTTTTCAGTTCTAAATCTACATATGATTCACAAGTGTATAATTTTACTAGCAGAAACCTCAGTTTAGTTGTTGTTCATCTTTTGAAGAGGACTAATGGTGTCCTGAGCTGATGTCTTGAAGAGTATGAATTATTAAAAAAGTGGCATGAAGTCATCAGCCTCACTTTCTCTTCCAGAGTCATCCAAGTCTAATAACAAGACAAAAATCAGGACAACTGGCAATGGTCCAGGATGCAGTAAATGGTTTTGGCTTCTTTGATGTCTGACCTAATTCTCAGTTCTCCTCAGTGTTCACTTCTGCCACCTTCATGGCTGTTGGACATTATGCTCATCCACACATTTCACCTCAGGAAGTATTCAGATGCTTGGGGTAGACATCCCCATAATTCACATGTTTGGAGCCTTGTCAGTTGTCCTCAACCTGGGGTGGGGTGTTCAGAGAAGACTAAAACCTCTGATGTAGGGGCTTGCTGAGCCCTTTTCAGGGCTGTTCATCTATCCCTAGTGTCCACCTTTCACCCAGTTCTCACCTATAGCTCCAAAAAGCTAGTGCTCATGCTTGGAGGCCACACCCCAGGAAAATTTTCTTGGTAGACAGGCTAAACCAGGTTTCATTTCAGTAAACAACAAGGGTCTGACAGAAAGCAGAGTGCAAACTCTGAATCTGATGAAAGCCTTGCTTCAAAATCTTCAGCTGCAAAACTTTAGAAACCTTATTTTACAGCATCTTTCTTTTGCTCAAAAATCTTCAATAGCTATCCATTTTCTACAAAAAAATCAACAATCATTACCCTGTAATTCAAGGCTTCCTGTGATGTAGCCACAAGTTACCTTTTAGCTATATATCCCATCATTCTATTAGGTATCCTGGAGATGCAGTGGTAAAAATGATAAACTTGGAGCTGGGAAGATTTGATTTGAAATTTGACCTAAGCTATGTGACCCTGGGCAAGTCATTTAACTTCTGTCTCCTTTTCTCATCCATAAAATGGAACTAATAACCAATTACCACTGAAGGCTGCTATGAAAATAAAATGAGATAATATTTGTGAAGTGCAAAAGCATTATATTCAGAGGGAGGAAATATCTTTTCTTTTCTGGTTAAGATCAGAAGAGGATTCAAAGAAGGCTTTATGCTGTATGGGTGGCAATTTTCTTAACCCTACCTTTTCTTTTCAGTATGCTGGCTTCCTAAAAAATTGCCTAGCCACTTCTAAGGGGTAGGTTCAACCTAATAAAACCTATAACTTCTCTGATAAAACATTAAGAGACTGATTTTCACACTGCTTAGGTTAAAACCATGATACTTCCTGCTTACCAGCAAAGCTGAGCTACTTCTGAAGCAGAAATTTTCATCAGACCCATGAAGCTGAGAAATGTGGCAGCAAATTGAGATTTAAGAGCTAATAATTCCATCTCATGAAGATTATTCCACTAGGGATAAAATCAAACCTATTTATTTTTTCCCCCAAGTGAGCCAAGCAAGTTCTCAATCATGTTGAAAATTACCAGTGATTCTCTTTCTTGGCTCTCAGAAACCTCAATGGTGACAATTTTGCTTCAAAACCACTAAGCTTGACTCTAATTCTCTGTTGTAAATTGGCATGTTCTAATCTGAGCTCTTCACTGCTGAAATTCCATTGGGAGCTTCAAAATCCATATTTTAGAAATGATGAGAACTGGGCTGCAGAAGGCAAGCTGAGGAAGCCTGTCAGAACCAGCTTGCAAGGCATACAAGAAAAACATTTTCATTGCTTTATAGTCACATCTTGCTTTTGGCCAAGAACCTTTGGCCAAGAATTGGGTTATACCCTCAGTTTCACCACCCATCCCACTCACCAGGCTTGTCTGTGATTTTTTACTACCTTGGGAAATTAAATCTCTGCTTAACAGAGAAATATATGCCCCTATTGAGGAGGATCAAAAGGAAATATTTCAGGCTCTAAAAGCTATTTCAAGACTAGTTGGAAGACCGCAGCATCTTTCCAAAAGGTATTCTTCAAATACATACTTTTGAGGTGTGTGAAAAATTCCTTCTCATTAATTTATTCTCCTAGTTCATAACTCTGAAAAAGCAGCCTTGCTGAATATTACAGCTATTAACCAAATCTTACAAAACACTTCTCACCTTGTTATGGAAATAAGTCCTCAGGGCTGACAAACCTCAAAACATTCTGGAAGCTGGACCTTTTTTGATAGCTCCAAACTATCCCAGAAGAGATAAAAGTGTGTTGTATCAGTATTAGCAAGTATGGTATCAGCCATGGAATTATATCCACCTGAATGAATCATCTGTGTGCTAAACAATATGGTAGATGTGGCGAGTGGACACAAAGATGAGGAGCCTCTTTGTGCAAATTTTTCAGAAAGGATCCCTCGTACATGGACATTTTTATGCTAATGCACACACAGCAAATAGGTTTGAGAGGAAGAAGGAAGGTGGTCAGGGTTACACACTTTCAAGAGAGACAAATGTGCCATTTTCCCCAATTTGTTCCATCTAAATCTAGTGGCAGAGCCAGTGCCAGGGAAACTCCTTCCAGACTAAGTAACATTGTTCCTTTGTGCATACCATGGCTGGAAGGTGATGAGAAGTCACTGTGGCTTTAAGGTCTTCTTTAAAGTCAAGATTCCTATCTCCCCAGAGATCTGGATTTGGGAAGGAGCACTTGAAGGAGAATAAGGGGTTATTTTCTCAAAGGTCTCTAAGGGTGATCACTTTGGTACCCTTTAAAAAACATAAATAAACCTACCAGTATAGACCATTGCCCAAAGTTCTGCCCAATCCCACCCCCAAAATAATCTTAAATACATAAGTGATATCTATTACTTTCTAGTTCATGAAAGGCCCAAATATTGCAATAAAGTAGGGAATTTTTCTATTGGAATTTCATTTCATTAGACATGGGGTCCACAGAGCCCTAAAGTACCCATGGCTAAATTTCTAGGGGATCCATGAACTTGAATGGAAAAAAGTTACAATTTTATTTTCACTAATCTCTAACTAAAATGAGCATTTCATTTAATTATTTAAAAATTATTCTGAGAATGAATCCATAGCATTTTCTATAGAGAGCTTCTAGGCTAGAATATTATTTTCCTGAAAATTAGAGTATGAGACTGCCCCCTAAGATTTGCCTGGCTCAGGGAAGAGAGATCATCTGCTTCTTTCCAGAATCCTGTTACCCCTGGGGAATATGGCAAAGGCGTATCTACTATCTTGCTTAGGAGATTGTAATGAGGTTGTTATGCTCCCTAGAGTACTTATGTGGCCTGAGTAGCCCAGATTGATTTGATTATTTTCCTGTTTCTCTTCAGAGAGAAGAGAAATTCTTTTCATCCCTCAGGTTTCTGATCTGTCACAGAACAATCAAATGATAGATCTATATCTAGAAGGATTCTCAGAGGGAATACAGGACAACCCCTTTTTACAGAGATGATGAAACTGGGGTCCACAGATATAAATGTATTATCCAAGGTCACACATAGAGTAATAAACCAATACGTTATTGTGGCATCTCCCAGCTTTGTAGTATCTAGTAAAAAATTGCTAACAATCAACCAGCCAATCTACAGGCATTTATTAAACTATTATTAAACTACTATGTGCCAACAGGGCTAAACCAAGTTGAGGGTAATCGATATTCCCCAAACTCCTTAGTGAGTTAGGAGATATCTAACTGAAGCATTTGAAGACTTCCCCCAGCAGCATGGGTGGATTAGAACATTCTGTTCCATGAGGGTAGCTGAAGCAAGTGTATGGAGTATTGATAGACTCTAATACTATCTTGATCAGACACTAAGGATGTCAAGGTCATCCACTGCATCCCAGGAATCACCAGTTGGCCTGGCTTTTGTCTTGGAATTGAATTTGAATTACTCCAACTCTGACTCACTTAAATCCAATTAATACACAAATCAAGACATCACATCATGATGTTACTTGTTCCCTTCAAAAAACAAAGGATGAACAACAACTATGTGCCATATAATGTGTAAGATGCAAGAGATTCAAAGGGTAGTATACATTCAATTGGGGAAACTGCATTTTAGTATATAATCAAATACAAAATATATACAGAGTACATAGAATATCAACTTGGGGTTGGTAAGGCACGAGTAACTGGGGATGGAATAAGGAGGAGCCTCATATCAAATGTGGCATTTGAGTCTTGAACAAAGTTGGGAATTCTAAGAGACAGATGTGAGAATATGAATTTCACTGTGAAACAGACACTGTAAAAGGAAGAGAGAAAGGAGTTGGAATGTCACGTGACAAGAACAGCATTAAATGTAGAATTCATAAAAAGGGGTTATGTTTTTAATGAGCCCAAAAAGGAAAAAGGAAATATAAGGAATTTGCATTTTGTTCTGGAAAAATGAGCAACTAATGGAATTTTTTGAACAAAAGATGGACAAATATGTGCTCTAGAATATAATTTTTGGTAGCTGTGTGAAGCATAAATTGGAGAAGAGAACAACTTAAAGTCAGGGAGACCACCTAGTTTAGGCTTTCAAAACCTCTCAATTGGACTATAGCAATAACCTAATTGAGAAGTTTTGAAAATCTAAACTAGGTGGCAACCTGGGAAAGGGACGGATGCAAGAGTTGTGAAGATAGAACTGACAAGGTTTGGCAATGAATATGTAGATTTTGTGAGAGTGAGAAGCAAAAGATGGCTACCAGATTGATAATACAATTGACTAACAGAACAGCAGTGCCCCCCAACAAAAATAAGGACTTTGGAAAAGGGATTCGTTTAGGGTTAGATATAATAAATTTTGCATTGGACATGTTGAGTCCAAAATGGCTATGGAAAATCCAAAGGAAAATGCCCAACAGATAATTGGTGGTATGGGTCTGGAGCTCAAGAAAGAGACCAGGGCTAGATATACAGATCTGGGAGTCCTCTGAATAGAGATGATGATGAAACTATGGGAGCAAATGAGACCACTGAGAGAGTGAAAGTGTAAGGAAAGGAAAATTTCCAGGACAAAGTTCTGAAATATACCAGCAAGTTTGAGGATAGGATTTGGATGGTAATCTATGAAAAGAGTCTAAAAAAGGAATGACCAGAGAGGTGGGAGGAAAACAAAGAGAGAAAAAAGTGTCATGAAAATCTATAGAAGAAAGAGCATCCAGAAGAACAGAATGGTCAGCAATCCCAAATGCTACAGAAATTTCAGTTAACAAACATTTACTGAGTATTTATTACATACCAGGCATTGTTATAAGCATTGGAAATACAAAGAAAACCACAAACAAAACCTCTGTGCGCTCTCTCTCTCTCTCTCTCTCTCTATATATATATATATATATATATANTAGTTGCGCTCTCTCTCTCTCTCTCTCTCTCTCTCTATATATATATATATATATATAGATAGATAGATAGATAGATAGATAGATAGATAGATAGATAGATAGATAGATAGATACACACACAGATTGAGATAGAGATGTAAATAGAAGATATCTGAGAGAGGAGGCACAGGAGGGGCTGGCAGGAGAAGACAAGAGAAAGGGCCTCCTGTAGAAATTAAGATTTGAGTTACAACTTAAAAGAAACCATAGAAGCCAAGAGATGGAGGTTAAGAAGAAGATTATTCCAAGCATGGGAGATGGATAATGAAAGGCATAGATATGGTGGGTTTGGTATGTGATATGTGAAGAACAGCAAGTTGACCACTTCACAGATTATACAGTACATGGAGGAGGCTGAAGGTTAAAAAGGGCCAGATCACAAAAGATTTTCAAAAGCTGGAAATTTTATATTCATTCCTGGAAATTATAGGAAGCTATTGGGGTTTATTAAGTGGGGGGTTGCATGGTCAAACCTGCTTGTTAAGAAGATTAATCCAGGGGGACAGCAAGGTGGCTCAGTGGATTGAGAGCCAGGCCTAGAGATTGGAGGTCCTGGGTTCAAATTTGAACATAGACACTTCCTAGCTGTGTGACACTGGGCAAGTCACTTAACCCCCATTGTCTGGCCCTTACCATTGTTCTGCCTTAGAACCAATACACAGTATTTATTCTAAGACAGAAGGTAAACATTTTTTTAAAAAGAAGGGGAAAAAAAAGATTACTTCTGCAGCTGAGTGGAGGATTAGATTGGAGATAGGGAGACCAACCAGCAGGCTATGGCAGTAGCCAAGGAGAAAGGTAAGAAGGACCTGCAACAGTGTGGTGGCAGTATCAGAGGGGAGAAGAAGGTATATGTGAAAAATGTTATGAAAGAAAAAAATGACAAAATTTGGCAACAGATTGGCAAAGATATTTGGATTTAGCAGTTAAGAACCCCCAAGTTAGACATTTGTGCTTAATTCTACATTTTCATTGATATGAATCAAAATAATGGCATTTTTGGCATCATTTGATTTTACCAAATTCAACTAAATAGAATTTTAGTCATGTGTAGTTCACTCTACACTCTCAGGTTCCTGATGGGTAAAGAAAAATGTGTTCTGCACCAATGATCCTAAGGGAGCTAAATTTATTTTGACAATCCATGTAAACCAGATGACTGTGTCATCATTCATCAGGCCAACTGAAAAGACAAAGTCATCTCAGAGAAGATCATATTTCTCCTGTAATGTTCAAATCATGGAACATCATCATCCTGCTGTGCTCTGGGTTGGCCAGATCATATCAGCCACTCAACACATAGACCCCTTCTTAGATGCAAGGTATGGTAGGGTTCAGCACTACAAAACAAATACAAAGACAAAGACAAAAAGAAAATGATCTAGCTTCCATTCTATTCTCCTTCTTTAAAAGAAATAGGCCTTGGGGGTATTTGTTTCTGGGGGATGATGTCTGACCTCAGTTTCAGACAGACCATTAGTTTGAACCACGGTAAAACTGGAGCCAGAATTAAAAGATGGATATCATTAAAAGATGGTAGTCAATGGTTCGATGGGGATATGATTGGGGATGTAGACTCTTAAATCAGGGGTCAGCAACATATGGCTCTCGAGCCATATCTGGCTCTTTTGAGGGCCAGATATGGCTCTTTCTGCAGGAGCCATAAAGTCAATTTTTTTCCAGGTGCTGTTACAGGAGCGTGCACTGTGAGCACTGTATGGCTCTCACGAAATTAAATTTTAAAAAATGTGGCATTTATGGCTCTCATGGCCAAAAAGGTTGCCGACCCCTGCTCTAAAGGATCACTCTATTGCAAATATTAATAATATGGAAATAAGTCTTGATCAATGACACATGTAAAACCCAGTGGAATTGCTCATTGGCTATGGGAGGGGGTGGGAGAAGGGGAGGGAAAGAACATGATATGGAACCATGGAAAAATATTCTAAATTAATTAATTAAATAAACTTTTTTTTTAAATGGTAGTCAGCCAGGCCAGCATGGAAACCCTGAGAAGGTAGAGTGCCTGGGTCTCAGAGAGGTGAACTTGCAACTGGGACATTGCTCTAAAAGAAGAGAGAGCTGAGCTGTGAACCTAATCTCTTTGCCCTACTCAGAGGCCAAGGCAGTGTAAGGAGGGAAAGGGATTATGCTTCCCAGGACTGAGGAGGAATAAGTTTGTGTATTTACAATTACATCTTTGAAGTAAACAAAGATTTTTAAAAGTTGTTATGTTACATAAAAAGAGGGTGTGTGGGATGTTCAGGGAGGACAGGCATCTCTGGTATGAGCCTTTTTCAGGGCTGCTCATCTACCTTTGTTCACTTGTCACTAAACTCTCACCTGTGACTTCAAGAAGATGTAGCATGAGCAATGGCAAAACGTCAGTAAAACTGTCTTGGCAGATGGGCTAAACAGAGCTAAGGGTAAATGATAAGCCTCCAACTCATTAGTGAGGAATGGGAATGTCTATCCCAAACATGGGAAGACTTTGCCTGGCCAAATGGGTAGATGAGAGCTTTTATTTCAATGGCTATGAAGGCAGCTGAAGCAGGTACTACATAGCACTTAGCACTTGGTCTAACATGGAAGACACCAAGGTCATCTGCTGCATCCCAGGCATCCTGACTTTTGCCTTGCCACTGGACCTTGATGACTCTGGAAATGAAAGTGAGGCTGATGACTTTGTATGACTCTGCCTTACTTCAATCCATTTCATGATGTCATTAGTCCTCTTCAAAAACAAATGATAAACCACGTTAAAATGAAAGATGGTAAGAGCAGCCACAAAATAAGGAGAGGTACAGCCAGGAGACCTGGCTGGGCCCCAAAAATATAATATAGGTAGAATCATAGGATTTGGAGTTGGAAAAGACTTTAAAAGTCATTCTAAACCAGTGATTCCCAAAGTGGGTGCTACTGCCCCCTGGTGGGTACTGCAGCAATCCAGGGAGGTAGTGATGGCCACAGATGCATTTATCTTTCCTATTAATTGCTATTAAAATTTTTAAAAATTAATTTCCAGGGGGCTAAGTAATATTTTTTTCTGGAAAGGGGGCGGTAGGCCAAAAATGTTTGGGAACCACTGTATCTAAACCAATCTCCTCATTTCAGAAATGAGGAAACTAAACCCCAGAAAGAAATGACAATGACAAAGATGAAATTCAAACAAAAATACTGACTCTAATTTCAAAAGTCTTTTCTACTGAGCTATATCATCTCCCTATAGTTATGGAGTCAAAAATGGAAAGGACCTTAGAGATCACCTAGTACAACTCCCCCCTCCCCATTTTTCACAGGTCCAGAGAGGTTAAGTGACTTGTCCCAGGTCACACAAGGACTAAGTAAGAGAGACAGAATTTGAACCTAGACCCTGATTCCAAATCCAACATGGCTCTGCACCACCCTCGACTAATTTTTTTTTTTTTATGTCAGTGCCTAAACTGAAAAGTTCAGATTGGACAACATAAGGGATAACTTAGAATAAGCAGCATGAGAAACAACAAAGCAAGATAGGGAGAAAGACAAAAGAAACTAATTAGTAGAAGTGAGAGTGAGGGCTGGGGAAGCAAATTGCAAAAAATTGCAAAGGGTCCTCCTGGTGGACCTATTCATTGAGCAAGATACTACAACTGAATTTACAGCAAAGTTTGGACTGAGAAAAAAATTCTCTCTGCCTTCTCCTACTTGTCCAACCTTTTTTCACTTTACTGCTCAATACACATACTCTTCAATCCAGTGACACCAGCCTCCTGGCTCTTCCATGAACAACACACTTCTATCTCTCTGCTCTAGGAATCTTCTCTGGTTATTGTGTTAGTTAAAATCACTTGGGGTTCTATTTGGAAATATTGAGCCTCATGATATGTAATGTTTGACAAACTTCCTGTGGACATGTGGGGAACTTTGAGACTACATTCCCTGTGATCCAATGGGTTTCCGGTTAAACGTGAGACAATGGGAACCAACGTATAGTGCAGTTTCAATTCAGAGGGCAGGCTGGAGACAGCCTCTTTGCTACCTGAGCGGGCTCCCAGAGGACTGAGAGGAGTAGGGAAGGTATGGAAGAAAATGGCAGAGGCGGCAATTTGAATTTTTTTACAGGCGCATGGTCAATTTATTCTATCAACATGGCTTTAAATAAAAATACTAATTTCCCTTATAATATCTGCCT
Organism: Gracilinanus agilis; assembly: GCF_016433145.1. Lineage (NCBI taxonomy): Eukaryota > Metazoa > Chordata > Mammalia > Didelphimorphia > Didelphidae > Gracilinanus > Gracilinanus agilis. Next base: position 398,856,772 of record NC_058130.1, read on the forward strand.
TCATCATTTTTAAAAATAACACTATCCATCCCTGCAATACTCTCCTTCCTCCATTTCTCCTCCACTCCTACCACTGACCTCCCTGGGTCCATTAAATACCAATTAAAATCCTGTCTGTTGTAGGAAGCCTACCCCAGGACATCTTAATTCTATTGTCATCCCTCTGTCAATTATTTCCTATTTATACCATAGAAAGCTTCTGTTTTGTTTGTATGTTGTGTCCCCTATTCAACTGTTAGCTCCTCAAAGGCAGGGACTCTCTTTTGCTTCTTTTTGTATATCCAGCACTTACCATAGTACCTGGAACATAATAAGTGCTTAATAAATGCTGATTGGTGGATTCACTGATTCTGAGTGATATGTAACACATACACAAATAAGTAAAAGACATTATAAGGAGAGAGATGATATGCTCACTGGTGGCATTATTACTGTATCTGTAAACCTCCCAGCAAAGGTAAGCAATTTGATCTGGGTTATACATGTATTATCACAAAAAACACTTCCATATTGGTCATTGTTATAAAAGCATACTCAAGGAGCAGAGCCAAAAGAACATTGTACACAGAGACTGACATACTGTGGTAAAATTGAATGTAATGGGCTTCTGTACCAGCAGCAATGCAATGACCCAGGACAATTCTGAGGGATTTATGGTAAAGATGCTACCCACATTCAGAGGAAGGACTGCAGGAGAGGAAACATATAAGAAAAGCAATTGCTTGAACGCATGGGTCGGGGTGGACATGATTGAGGATGTGGACTCAAAACTACCACACCAATGCAACCACCAATTTGGAAATTGGTCTTGAACAAGGACACATGACAAAACCAGTGGAAATGTGCGTCGGCCATGGGTGGGGGGAGTGCGGGGGGTGAAGGGGAAAGTAGGAGCATGAATCATGTAACCATGTTAAAAATGATTATTAATAAATGTTAAAAAAAAATAAAAAATAAAAGCATACTCATACAAAGCCAAAGTCCCCAAATAAAACTGTGAATACGCTGATGTGAAAGATAGAGTATGCTTTGATTTACATCCATCTGACTCCAACAGTTCTTTGTCTGGAGGTAGATAGCATTCCCCATCATAAGTTCTTGAGAATTATCTCAGATTATTGCATTGCGGAAAAGCATTTATTAAGCACCATGTTAAAGCACCATGTTAACAAAAACATTTATTAAGCACTGGCAATACAAATATTGATGCAAGGCAGCCCCTTTTCTCAATGACCACACATTCTAACGTGGGAGGGTCAGCTGGAGACAGAATAGAAAGCCCCTGGGATTGTTGGGGCATAATAGCAGGGCAGATAGTAAGGCTAGTGACCCAAAGAGTAAAGCAGCAGGCCAAATAGCAATGCTTGAGGGTCTAGAAGATATAGCAATGCAGCAGTCCATAAGACCTAATAGTCGAGAGCAAATAATCCATTTTTGCTGAAGTGTAGAGGGGAGATAAGGCGTTAAGGAGCATTTCAATTGCTATAACTAAATCTGTTTCTGGTATTGAGCCTCCTGATAATGCCCAAGACTTGGGGGGTAAGAATTTTCTATTTCTGGTCTATAGTAGCTATGGATTCTGAGGCCACAAAAGTTGCAGCAAAAGCAGAGATGCAAGGAGCAGCTAAGGTGGCTGGGAAGATAGAGAGCCAGACTTAAAGATGGGAGGTCCTAGATTAAAATGTGATCTCAGATCCTTAGCTCTGTGACCCTGGGCAGGTCATATAACCCCCAGTTGCTTAGCTTTTACCATTCTTCTGCCTTGGAACTGATAACTAGTATCAATTCTATAATAAAAGGTAAGGAATTTTTTTAAAAAATTTAAATAGAGCCAACTACAAAAGCCAGTAGAGACCCTAGGGTTGCTCCCATGGAAAATAACAATGAAGTCAATTTATATGAAACAATGGTCTGGGGGTTGCTGACACTCACTGAGCTCATGGGCCCCAAATATTGGCTCAGTGCCACTATGGTCAAAAAGTGACATGGATATGCTCTTGCCTGTCATATCTTCTTTTTTTTAATTTATTCATTTGTTACATTTAAATATCCAGTTAACTCTCTCTCTCCATCCCTCCCCATTAGAGAAGGCATCATTTGACAAAAAGATATATCTCTATATAAAACTATGTCTTACTTGTTTCTATTTATCAGTTTTTTTCTCTGGAAGTGGACATACAAGGGTCATTCTTCAAATATTTCTGTTGCTATATATAATGTTCTGGTTTGACTCTTTTCACTCTTCATAATTTCATGTAGGTTTTTCCAAAATTAACTTGTTTGTCATTTCTTAAGGTGTACATCACTAGCTTGCCTGCCCTCTGTTGATGGTGCTATAAAGGCCACATCTCCATTTTAATGTTAAAAATTAATCTCATCCAAGGGGCAGGCAGGAACCATTGGCTGCCAACTCATATGAAGAGTGTATTTGAGGTGCTTAGTCTGGAGAAAGATACTTTTAGGTTTGGAAAGGACCTTAAAAGTTATTTAATACAACATCCCATCCCATGTAGAAATCATTTCTACAACATAATAGTTAGGATACATCATCTCCTTGAAACCCTCTAGTTGAAAGGAAACTCATTTCCTCACAAGACACCTTATTCTACTTTATGATGAATAGTTCTAATTTTTAGGAGTTTCTCCATATGCTGATTCTAAAACTGCGTTCACCCATCAATTTTTTATCTCCTTTCAAGAGTTAACCAAAGTCTAATAAACCCTGTTTAAGGCAATAACCCTTCAATTTTTAAAGATAACAATCTTGTCCCTTCTGCAGTCTACCTCCAGGTTAAATATCACCAATTCTCTGATCTAGTCAGGAAAAAGTCTTCAGATCCCTTAACTTCCTCTGGACACATTTCATTTTGTTATCTTTTCAAATATAGAATCTCGAATTCAGCAAGATTCTTGAGAGTGAATCTGATCAACATAATAAGCTATACAGATTAATATAAGTGTAGAGGGACTATTGTCATCCTTGATTTGCATTCTCTGCTTCTATTAATGCAGTCAAAGATCACTTTAGTTTTTTTTTAGAAATCATGACACACTGCTTACTTGTTTTGAGTTTGCAGTTGCTGTATCCCACCCAAAGCAAGGACAGTGATTAGATAAACCCCTAATTTAAAAAAAACAAAGGGGGTAGGGCCAATACCCACCTGGAGCAGTAGGGCTGAGAGCCCAAGTCATGATGAAAGTATAAATGGAAAAGACAGAACAGGTTGACAACAGGTTCTCTGGAGGGCAGAAATGCAAATGGCTGAAACAAATATAAAGACTAGTGGCTAAAACCTGTACTCAAGGCCAGGAAATAGATAATATATTAGGAAGAAAAACAAAAACACAAAGGTATCCAAGAGTTGGCCATTTGCCTAACTCAAACTAATTCCCCAAAACTTCAGTGTTTTTATAATGGTTCATGACATTCACCATGGATTACATCTTCTCAGGGCAACTAGGTAGTAAAGTAGATAAAATGCTCCCCTAAAGTCAGAAAGACTCAAGTTTAAACCCAGCTTCAGACACTTACTATGTGTTTGTCTCTGGAAAAGTCACTTAACCTCTGTCTCAATTTCCTCAACTGTAAAATGGGGGTGGAGGTAGATATAAAAACAGTATCCACATCCCAGGGTTGTTGTAAGGGTTAAATGAGATGATATTTCTACAATGCTTAAGACAGTGCTTGGCACATAAAGGTACATATTAAATATTTGTTTCCTTTGCTTCCCATCCCTGCTGAATCACTATGATCCATGAGTATGAATTACCAAACCTCCTTCTTGATGCAGCTGCCACCCTAGGGTTTCAAGTTTGTTCCAGAGTCCTAAAAAACATCTAGCTTTTTCACATGAATTATTCTGAAGCATGATTCCACTTTCCTAAACTTGGATTTTTAGAAACTAAGTGGAAGCTGCTCTATTTTCCTAGCTGCCTAGACAAATTTGTAATTTTTCATTTCATCAGTATAAGCAATCCCTTCACTAATGCAAATCATGCCCCTTCCATATCTCCTCATCCTGTGCTATTCCCATCCCTGTCTCTTTCCCTCAAATCTATCAGTTGACTGAAAACCTTCCTCTGGGTTTTTTAATGTTACAGGGATGCCATTTAATGCTACAGGGCATCCATCTGGTGCCTCTTGTTCCTGACATATAACAATCTATCTCCCTTGCTGGTCATACTAGTTCCTGGCAGCATCTTCTATTACCCATCATGGGGCATGTGTTGTTGTTGACTTACACCCATCATGCATCTTTTCATGGCCCTTTAGAGCACTTATCATTTCCATTCCTCTGAGATTTTGCTGTTTCATGATTTATAACTTCATAGCTGGGAGAATATCAGTGTTAAAAAGAAGGGCTATGGTAGAGGCAATCACTTTCAGATCACTGGAAGCACTGTGCAATTTCGCAAATGTGGCCCAGCCCACTTTCCACCTACTACTTAATCTTGGGCCCATTCATTGTCTATCTACAGCACATATCCAATATAGAGATAACATATTGTTGGATTCACTCAAAGGGGCTGCCAGACCAGCTCCCTGTCAGGCTGACAATAGGCATTTTTCCTTTGGTTTGCTCTAATAGGGAGAATGATTAGACCAATCCCTGTTATATTACAATGGATTGTTCCAAGAAGGCTTTTGGTATGCAAGGAATTAGTTTAATTAACACAAGGTATTATGTTGATAAAATAACACATATTTTGGAGAAGCAGATAATTTATGCCAGGGCCAGTAAACCTTCAAGTCACTTCTTCTCACAGACACTGATTGACAGTGAGAAGGGAGGGGTAAGACTCTCCTGACTCTCAAACCCCTCCCCCCAAGCAGTTGAGGTTTCAGTTGGAAAAATGGAGACTGACTGAGATACTTCTGGTAAGTTTCAGTTGAGGCTAAACTCTAATGATGTTCCCTTTCTTTAGCTTATATTCCTCACAGGTCTGATAGAGGGATAAGAAGAAGCTAGTTATCTAACTGTTGAGGACTGAGATAAATGATCTTCTTAAAACTGGCAGCTGACAGGATTCAAGCTAGATGACCAGACTTGAGCAGTGAGTTTTCCCCCAAATAATTCTCAGGCACAGATTTGGAAGGTAAAGCTTATATTAAGAAGTAAAAGGAAAAGCTAGAGGGGTTGATTAGGGTTTTAGATAAGGAAAGGTGACCCTGATCTGTTAGGTTGAAGCTGCCCTTCCCCCCCCCACAGGAGGGGGTAAAGGCACCTAGCTGAACTGGCTCTCTTGCTACATAGTTTATATATCTAATAACCAAATCACTAAATAATTATTATATTGATATTGAGAAGGAAAAAAGGCTAACCCCTGAGTAGAAACCATGATGGCTTATGCCACAATGGCCACTCAGGTGAACCCCCAAGTCAGGAACAGTAAGCAGTGAGTCTGCTCACCTCAACCCCCACAAAGCAACTGACTCAACCCTTCTCAACTGCCCCCTCACCCAAAGTTCTCAGGGGGGGTCCCCTGGAATTCTGGGTGAGGCTGTCCCTGTATTTTGCAGGGATTCCATGCTTTCCATCTCTATATAACAAAGGTCATCTGCAAGTAAAAGAGATGTAAACTCTGTTTTACACCATGACAGATATCAATAAATATACAATCTATTTTGGACTTTGAAACACATTTCATATTTATTCCTATTAAATTCCATCATTTCAGGTTAAACTCAATATTCCAGCTTATCAGGATCTTTTCCAATCTTGATTCTGATATGTCCTTTGTCAGTTATCCCTCATAGGTCTGTGCTGCCCACCAAATGACCACATACATCATCTACCTTTTCATTCAAATCATTAATAAATCTGTTGAACTGGATCCAAACCTGCACCCTATAATTCACCTCCAAAGATGTATATCCAGGTTGCCATGGGTATATTAATCAACATTCATTGAGCCAATTGTTCAAAAAGGTTCAAATACTTCTAACTGCATTATTCAGTCCACATTTCTCCATCTTGTCTAAAAGAATATAATGATTTGTTCAATGAAATCTTGTCCAGTTTTGATTTCTGGAATTTATATATGTGATGTCTACAAAACTTCTCTGCTCTACCAATCTAGTGACCTTGTCAAAGAAGAGAAGGTTTAGGAGGACATGATAGACATCTTCAAATATTTGAAGGGATTTCATGTAGAAGTAGACTTATCTTGAATTATTCTAGGAGACAGAATTACTACCAGTAAGTAGAGAGGAGGAGGAAGATTAAAGGGAGGTAGAGTTTAGCTTGTTCTAAGAAAGAACACTGTAGTAATTAGAGCTGTTCAACAAGTAAGTGGCTGAGTTGATTTATAAGGTATTACATGTTCCCATTGCCTGAGATATTAAAATAGGTGCTGGCTAGCCAACTGTTAGAAATATTATAGAACAGAGGTATCAAGCATTCAGTCCTACAATCAGCCTACAACCGACCCAAATACAGTCTAAATATGATAAGAAGGTATTTGGGAAATATTTAATGAAATAATTAAAATATCATATAATTATAATAAATAACATTACATTTAAAAACTAAATCAATATGCTTCCCACAGGGATCTTTTTTGTGTGTATCAGTGATCCCCATTTCTATTTGAATTTGACACCAGCACTGTAGAATAAATTGCTGTACTTATAACAATGATATACCAAGGGAAGGAAAAACAGAATGATTTCTAAGGTTAGTGCTGATAACCACAAGGAAGCCAATCAAAAGAATTATTCTAGTTATGAGAAAATATTTTTGAGAATATTTTCTAGAATGAGAAATGTGGGAGGTTTTTTTTTTAATTTGGAAATTTTTATTTAATTAATTAATTTAGAATATTTTTCCATGATTACAAGATTCATGTTCTTTCCCTCCCCTCCTCCCTCCCTCTCCCATAGCCAATGAGCAATTTCACAGGGTTTTACATGTGTACATTGATCAAGACCTATTTCCATATTATTGATAGCTACACTGGGCTGATCATTTAGAGTCTACATCCCCAATCATATCCCCATTGACCCGTGTGATCAAGCAGTTGTTTTTCTTCTGTGTTTCTACTCAAATGTGTTTTTTTAAAGCATGGGAAAACATATAAACTGAGGAAGTAAAATAATCACAACTAGGAAGCCAATATGCGCAATGATTCTAATCATGTACAAAACCCCAAAACTACATGTTGTGAAATTATCAAGCTATGAGTAGATGTATTCACTCTCCTTTTTTTGGCAGAGTTGATAGACTATGAGGGTGGGAAACTTCATAAAGTTTTATATTTAGTTTAAACATTGGTTTTGCTGAGATTTTTGATCTTTTATTTTTTGCTACAAGGGAAGAGTAAGAAAGGGAAGAAAAGGTGTATATTGCCAAATGGAGCTGATATAAAAAACAAAAGATCAATACTAATATAATTTTTAAAAATCAATGTGCTGACCATATTCTGGCCCATTGTCAATAGAACATGTGCTCTCAGTTATTTCAGTAGCAAGTTTGGACTGAGTTGAGTCATCAACCCTTTACTAAATTTAATGATAGGTCTCACAGATGGGACAAGCACTGGTAACAAGAAATACACAGACAGTACATGACATTCCTCAAAGTAAAAAGGAGAACATTTACAGGTATTGATCTATTTTCTTACTTCCAATTTAATAATCTCCTATTCCCACAGATCATCATTTACTATGGATGGGCAGCTCAGAAGATCCCCCACATGTCACTTGGGTACATGTTTACAACAAAGCAGAGCTGACTTTACCAAATGGAGAAATATGACCACTTAGAGGTCATGATTTTATGAGTAATGGGAAGCCATGTAACTATCAACAGTCTTCTTTCTCAACAAAAATCCCCATTGCTACCTCCTTGCTTAATGTCTGAAATTTCACTACAGGAGATAATATGGAATAAAGTACTAAATTTCTTTTAATACTGGAGGAATTTGGAGAAAATACAGAGAAAGGTGATCCAAAGGGAGGAGGCTTTAGCAGGATATTCTTGTGTGTGTGTGTGTCTGTCTGTCTGTCTATCTCTCTCTCCCCCACCTCACTCACACATGTATAACATTGCTACATCCCCAATATCCACAAACTAGTACATGTGACCAGTATTGTATTCAGTTCTGAGTGCCACACAGTAAGAAAGGCATTGATAAATTGGACATTAATAACATGCATTAAAAGAGCAACTTAGATGTTGAGGGTCTTTGAAATCATGCCATAGAAAAATCAGTTGAGCATCTGGAACACGTAGCCTAGAGAAAAAAAAATTAGATTTCATGTATTTTCATTTGGGAGGTAGTGGATGCCTTATTTTTCTGAAGTTCTTTAGGTAGATCTCTGGAGACAGTTTTGAGACATAATGCAGAAGGGGTATATGTTCAGGTAGTACAGGCTGGATTTGATGAATCCTGTGGTCACTCCCAACTCAGAGTTTGCAATACTGTGATTCGGAAATTTGTCAAATATTCTAGTAAACTAAGTAAGCTTAGGAGAGAAAGGTGACATACCTCTTAAGAATAAGATATATTTTCTTCCTTTTGAATCATTGCATTCAGCAGAACACTATTCTCTTTTAATCTCCCAGGTCCTTCCCTGTTGCCTGTAAGCACATCCAATTGCCCCTTCACCCTTAAAATCCTTCACTAGACCCTATCATGACCACTAGTTATCATACTATATCTCTCCTACTCTTCTAAATTAAAATCATTTAAAAAGTCATCTATAATCTATGACCTCCATCTCCATCTACAAGTAGTACCTAATATTCTCTCCCAGTCACTTTTAAACTTCCTGAAACCTGACTTACAACTTCATCACTAGAAAAAAAAACAAGAATAAATTATAAGTCCAATCATGCATACCCTTATTCAATAAACTCCAATGTCTCCCAGCTTCCTCCAAGATTGAATATAAAATCCTCCATAACCTGGCCCCTCTGTACCTTTCTAGTCTTCTTAGACCTTTGTCCCTTCCTTGTATGCTATGATCTATCAACATTGACTCCCTTGCTGTTCTTCCCACTTGACTCCAAGCATTTCACTACCTGGAAGTGTGATCCTTTTTAATCTTTACTTCATAGCTACCTTCCCTGGTTTCCTTCAAGCCTCACCTAAAGTCCCTCTTTCTGCAAGAATCCTTTCCCTCTTTAATCTTAGTGCCTTTCCTCTGAGACTACCCCCAGTATATCTTGAATATATCTCATTTGTACAGTTATCTACATGTTGTTTCCCCCAATTAGGCTGAGTTCCTGGAAAACTATCTTGTCTTTTCTTTTATCCCCAGTACTTAGCACAAAGTCTGACACATAGGAGTTGCTTAATAAGTGTTAGTTGACCAACTAACTCCAGTTATCTCTCCAACATTAACCTTTTAATTGCCAAATCTAAATGGCCTTTTCTCAATCCTCATCCTTCTTGACCTCTCTTTTTTTCTGCTATTGAGTATCCTCTACTCTTGCATCCTCTTTCTTTAGATTTTCATAATACTGTTCTCTCCTGTTTCTTCTCTTCTTTGTCTAAGCACTCATCAGTTTCCTTTGCCAGATCTTTACCCATGCCATGCTCACTAACTGTGGGTATATTTCTGGTTCTTCTCTTTTCTTTCTTGCTTCTGTAACTCAGAGTCCTCATCAACTTCCATAGTTTCAATGATCATATTTGTGCAGGTGACTACTTAGTTGCAGTCCTACATCAAGAACTGCCTATTAAACATTTCAAAATTAAATATTTCAAAACAATTCAAAATAAAAAACAAGATGCCCTATAGGCATCTAAAACAGAACTAATTTTCTGTCCCCCAAAACCACCCTTCTAAACTTCTCTGTCACTATTGAGGTCTTTAATAGTCATAGACTCCGTCTAGTCACCCAATTTTTATTTCCTCATCATATCTGATGTATGTCTCTTTCTCTTAACTCATATCTACTTCATGCCCTGGTCATCTCTCTTGGAGAATTCCTACCCAAAATTTCTCCCCTCTAAAATCCATCCTCCACACAGATACCAAACTGATTTTCCTAAAATGCTGGTTTGACCATGTTATTTCCTAACTCACTAAGCTTCAATGTCCCTCTGCCCTCCATATGGCATTCAAAGCTCTTCATAACCTGGCCTCTTCCTACTATTCTGGTTTTCTTACATGATATTTCCTTCCACATTCTCTATAGTTCAGCCATACTGGCCTGCTCTTGTTATGCATATGTGATGTTCCATCTCCCATCTCAAAACCTTCTTGGAAACTCTGGTTTGCTTCAAGACTCATGAAGGTAGAAGGAGCCTTTTCTCCATGTAGAAATAGATGTAGCTGGAAATGATCCTTACTAAAGAAATTAGGAACCATATAAAAAGGTCTATGTGGGGAATAGTTAAGACTATCAATTAAGCAATCAACAAGCATTTATTAACACTATTATGTGTCAGACATTGAGCTAAGTGTGCTTGCTGGAGATACAAAGACAAAAGACAGGAGTCCTTGCTTTACGGGGCTCACATTGTAAGAGCAAAAGATATTTAAATGCATAGGTACATACAAAATGAATATGAAGTAATCACAAGATAACTTAAGAGGGGCAGCATTAGCAACTGTGGGGAATTGAGGGGGTATGACCATTAAAGGTCTCTTATAGAAAGTGGTTCTTGAGCGAGGTTCTGAAGCAAACCAACAACTATTCCAAACCATCTCATCTCTTCTCAGGCCTCAAATGGCATTCCCAACTCCTACCCTCTCAGCAGATTTTGCCTCATACTTTTTTTAAAATTTGTTTGTTACACTAAAATTCCCAGATATCTTCTCAGCCACACACCCCCACACACACACACACACTCCCAGAACTAGAAAAGGTATCATTTGAAAAATAAAAAGATGTAGGTGTATATAAAACTATGTCTTGCTTTTTTCTCTATATCATTTCTTTCTCTGAAGGTAGACATACACAAATTATTCTTCAATATTTCTTTTGCTATATGTTGTCTTGGTTCTGCTCATTTCACTCAATAATTTCATGTAGATTTTCCCATTTTTTAAAATTAAATTGTTCATTCACTTTTAACAGCACAGTGGTATTCCATCACAATCATACTTCATACAAAAAGATTTAAAGCCTTTTGCCAACAGATCCCCCTTCTCCCATGTTCTTCCTCTCACATCATTTGAACATGTTCCTCCAATATTTCCTTTTCACTTTTTATCCTGGCTGAAGAAACAGATAGTCTTTGTTCTTGCCAAAGTTAATCCTTCCACAAGCACCCTTGATCCTATTATCTCCCAACTTCTCCAGAAGATTGGTCTCATTGTCCTTCCCACACTTTTCATCTTCACTCTCTCCCTATTTAGTGGCTTATTCCTGCTACCCTTAAAACCTTCACTTAACTCAACTATCCCTCCTAATTATCATTCTATAACTCTCTTCTCCTTCTTAGTTAAACTTTTTGTGAAAGTCATCTTGCTTTCAATTTTCCACTTCTCCATCTCTCTTTCCCTTCTAAACCTAATGCAATCTGCTTCTGACCTCATCCTTCAATTTGACTGCCCTCTCTAAGTTTATCAGTAATATCTTAATTGTTCCTATGAGTTAAAATCTTGCTCCTATGCAAATGGTTCTCAGATATATAACCAGTCATGGTCTCCTTCCTGAACTACAGTAACACATCATCAACGACCCTTTGTATATCATTAATTGAATGTTGAGGAATTTCACACAGAACATTGCCAAGATAAAATTTGCTAACATTGTCCCCAAACTCCCCTCTCTTCCAAATTTTCCTAATGTCCAAGAAAGCACCATACTCCCAATTATTCAGGCCTGCATCCTCAGTGTCATCCTTGATTCCTGTCTCATTCCACATAGCTAATCTATAGCCAAATCCTATTTCCACTAAATAACTTCTCTCATATATATTCCCTTCTCACCACTTACAAAGAAATCCATCTTCAAGCTCTTACCACCTCAAGTCTAGACTGTTCCAAAGGCCTTCTAAATAGTTTCCCTACTTAAAGTAATGTTTCATCAGGAAACTATGCTCAGGGGATAGTAGTCATTTCTTTGACCAAAAAAAAAAAAAAAAGCACTTTTCCAAGACTATAATTTTGATTATGGCCCCAAAATTTCTAAATAATGCTCAAGTCAAGTGTGTTTTCAAGTTTTTAGAATATGTTTACCTACATCTCTAATGTAGATATCTATTCTAGATAACATCTAGATGTTATCTACATCTTGGATATATTTTTAAATCTTTCTTGATATATGGGATAGCACAAAAATCATATTATAATATTCTATCTTCATTTAGTAATTTCTTCAAGTCCAGAACAATTTTTCTACTCAGCATGTCAATATAGTCATCAGAATGTATCATTTCAGTGGGGACAAAACTATCAGATCCATTTGAAGTTAACATCCCTAAAACTTTTTGAAGGTAGAAGTCTTAAATTTTGATCAAAGATGCCTAGATCCCATAGGCTTATCTGAACTTCTGACAGTGGTATTAATATATCCTATAATGAAAAAATAAGTTTCATCAATATTTTTTTATGTTCAGTACTCTCATCTTTATATTGTCTTGCCATGACGGTTTTTTATTTTCTTAACAATTTTGTTTTCCTACTTTCCAAGTTCAAGAAGACTATGATATAAGAGAATAAAGTTCTATATCTTAGATTTGAACCTAGGACCTCCCGTCTCTAGGCCTGGCTCTCAATCCACTGAGCTACCCAGCTGTCCCCTCTATATCTTTTTTTTTAATCAATTATAAGTCCATCCATTAGCTACTAGGTTTCTGTGAAATTTGACTGCTTTACACCAATAGTTTGTCACTTGTTGGCATTTTTCATTTTGGGCCACACTTTGCTTTATGCTTTGGTACAACTGATCCAAATATACTGTGGGTTTGAGTGATCCTTGAATTTTTTGTTACGCCCATACTGGTGGCTCCTGAATTATCTCTAACAGTTAAAAGTGTGCCATTTAAGATCTAGAAGTTTTGCACATTTCTTTAGAGTAATATTCATTCTTTAAACCCAAAGATTTAAAAACACAACAAAAGAGAGCAATATAAAGTGTGTATATAAAATTATTTCTAGCACTCAAAGAGAGCAATATAAGGTGTGTATATAAAATTATTTCTATCACTCGGCAGACAAAAACTTAGCTAAGACTGGGCAAACCAGCTTAGTTTAGTTTTAGCCAATGAAGACTAGATATACTGAGCCAGGTTATTGTCAGTAAAAATAGGCATACATGACTATAGTCACAACTGTATCAAAATTATTGTGTGTCCCAAATTCACATAGCTCTAATCTAGGTCCCTTTTCACAAGACTTTACTTTCTCTTTCATACCTGCCAAAGGGAAGGGAAGAAGGGAAGGGAAGGGAAGGGAAGGGAAGGGAAGGGAAGGGAAGAAAAAGAGACAGAAAGATACAGAGACAGAGACTAAGAGAATGGCAAAAAGAAGAGAGAATATCAGAGAGAAATGGAGATAGAGAAGAAAAAGACAGATATAGAGACAGATATAGTTCAACATTCATGAGTAAAAGTGGAAGCCATCTTTTCTTCTTAAACTTATGCAGCAGATCCCTGTCTCAGCAAAACAACTGGTGTTCTGGCATATCGATCCATATCTTCATTTCTAGAAAGGTCTCTGGGCTTCTAGAGAGAATAAAACAATTTCTTTTCAAGTAACTTTCAACAAAGTCCACATGGAAAATCTCTCAGTGGCCTCCCAAATGTCACATAAAACATCTGAAGCAGTTCCTACAGCATAGGTTTTCTGACAAACCCAAAATTGAAGCCTCAAGGTTGAGGGAAGTCAGCCCTCATCCTTGCCCATAACCAGACCTAAATGCTGGGAAAGGAAGAGGGAAATAAGGGATTGGAATGGAGACTGCTATTCACCTCCAAATATAAGAAATTATAAACTGTCAGTCACTACCACTTTGCTATATCTTTCTTTGTGATGTAGTCATTAATGACAGAGAATATTCCTGTCATTCTCTCCTGACTAAGTGGTCTTAGACAGTGTATTCTCTAATATCTCCAGTGTGGGAGGTACCTCACAATAAGCAACTACCATCTCTAGAGACATCATCAAAAATGCCACCAGAAGCATGGAGAACAATCTGGATGCCCCTTCCTTTGAACTGCCCATCCCTCACTTCAACAAGATCAATTCCATTCTAATTTTGGTTTACTACACCAATTCTAGTCTATATTTGTCTGGGTTAAGTCTGACTTAACTCCTTGATAGATTATATTTGACACTGGAATTCAATGAGATATGCCTAGGTCATTCAACAGATAATACGCAATTTACTTCATCATAGCAAAGAAAGAATACTCAATAAGGATATGCACTGAGGACCTTTAAAGTTGATTTAACTAATCAAAGCTCCCCTTTCTCTGAGTTGCCCTTGGTAGTCTGCCAGCTATCTGTAAAACACCAGGACCTCCTCATGGCTGTTTTATACTCAGGTGACTATGAAGTAATGTCAATAGTATGAGTCTTTAGAGCCTGAATATTTCAGTTGTATTGCCCAGAGCTATGACTGAAGTTCATAGACTTAGATCTATAAAGCATCTAGAGGTGGCCTAATCCAACCTTTCCTCAGAGGTGACGAAACAGAAGCCAAGGGAGGTAAAAAAAATATGTAGTAAGTGAAAAAAAACAGCATTGAAAACCCAGTCCTCTGACTCCAAACTCATCACTACTTCCATTATACTATGTTTCCTTTCATTAGTCTACATGATTCCGTTGGGGAGCTATGAGATACTCTGGGCTATTTCTGAGACTCTATTTGTATACATGCACTTTTGCCCTATAAAATAATGTTTCCTGCCCCTGCTATGAATTTGGAAGTTCTGTCTATACCAGAAAGGAATGAAGAGCTCTCTAATTAGACCTGAGGCTTCTTTTGAGACAGGGTAGGTACTTCAGGAATCTAGCAGCATTCTACCATGTAGCATCCTACATGGTTGTTCTTCTAAGGTTACTTAAAAGGATTTAGAGTTAAATCTTTCAGAGATTTAGTCACTGACAAGCCACTTACTATATCACTGGTTAGCTACATGAGGACACTGTTACTAGCTACCCTCTACATCCAAGCTCTCCAGTCTCTAATTCATCCTTCACATAATTGCTAAATCGATATTTCTAAAGTACAAGATGATGTGACCATGTGATTTCCCTATTCTAAAAACTGTATAACTGTAGTGTGTCCCTTGTGTCCCTATTGCCTCTAAGATAAAATACAACCTCCTCTGTTTAGAGATTAAAGCCTCCTATAATTTGTTTTCCCAATGTGGGTACCTATTATTCACCCACATGCACTCTAAATTCCAGCCTAGACAAATTATTCCATCCTCTACCTCCATGCCTTCTTGTGTCTAGAATCCTCTTCTTCCTCAACTCTGCTTCAGCTTCTAGCTCTCCTCAAGGCTGAGTTCAAACTCTATAAGTTTCTTCCTAATTCCTGTCCCTCCTCAAATTATTTTGCACATATTTTGCATTCACTAAGTTATACACATGCTGTTTCTCCCCACCTAGAGAATATAAACTCATTAACAGTAGGAGTGATTCCATTTTGTCTTTGTGTCCCTAGCACCTAGAACATGGTAGGTAATTAATGAATGCCTATTGAAAGCATAAATGAATGAGAAGTGATAGAAGCAAAGGCCAGAAAAGAGACCTAGACATCATAATCAACAAACTATTGTTTCCTCTGCACCTAACATAGTACTTTGTATAGAATGGTAGCAATGACAAAATAATAATAGCTAACATTTCTACCCTGGCCTGCCCCATAGTAGCTTTCTGTGGGAAGCCAATAAGAGAATAGATAAAAATCTGAGACCCCTCTTTTGATACCTCTTATGATCCATACCTTTTCTTATTGGAAAAACATTATAGACTTATTGAAAAGCTTTGAGTCCTTAGCAGACTAGCATCTACTGAGTTAATGATTCCTCTCCTTGATAATTAAGAAGCCTGAACCCTAACAAACATTACTTAGATAAGACTGCATTCTTAGATAAGAATGGAGCCTTTAGTCTGAACTTTATTTGATCAGATGTCTATAATCCAGGAGGACAGGACTCAATTAGTGAGCATCTCCATAAAATATTTCCGCTCCCAGAATTATCCCCTACTAATTGATGTTTGGAATTTGGCCATTGTCTTTATACCTTTACTCTTTAGACTTTAATGGGTTATGTATGATTAGTTACCCCTTCACAACTGTGACTCTTTCTTTGTGTTCTTTGTTTGAAATCAGTATATAATAAACTCCAAAGCCCACAGAGTTCAGAACAGCATGGGCTAACCACTAGTCTTGTTGTTCTCATTTTCTTTCTCCTGCCTTAACAATCCTATGCCGCTCAGGACCCCAAAACCATATAGAGGCTGGCCCCCTATAGCTTTTCATTATCAGGTTTTTTCTTTGACTTTTGTGCATTTTCCCAGCCTATTTTATGGCCTTCATTTATATTCTAAAGTTCAACTCCTGGGATGGGAGGGAGGAAGGCACTGTCCCAAGCTTCTTGTGCTGAGACCTGCTCCAGTGTACAGAGGTGGCCTAGCTGCCTTGCTGTGGGAAAGCTTGCTGCTGTTTTTCTTAGATGCCATCTGCATGGATTGTGCTGGATTTTGTTCCCCCTGCTGCTAGAGTTACTATTGCTATAGGGGTCACTATGTGCCATACACTGAGTTCAGAGTTTTATAATTATTATTTCACTTGATTTCCATAAGAACCCTGCAAGGTAGATGCTATTATTATCCCCATTTTACAGATGAGGAAACCAAGGCAGAAAGAGAATAAGTGATTTGCCAAAGGTAACATAGCTAGTGTTTGAGACCAAATCTGAACTCAGGTCTCCCTGACTCCAGTCCCATACTCTACCCACATGCATTAAATGTTTCTTAATTAAATTGAATCCATTCAAGAAACCAGGAACTACACAAGAATGCCAATAACCACAGAAAATAATCCTACTAACCAGCTGTTACATCAAGCAAGTCACTTTGCACACACCCACACCAGACAATAGTTTCCTCTTCTGTGAAGCAGACTAAAATTCAGGGATTACTACCACCTGAGAGCCTAATCTAACCTACAATTTTGTTTTTGTATAGCTTGAGAGCTAAGAATGGCTTTTACATTTTAAAATGCAATAAAACTTTGTCTTAAAATGTAAAAAGCCATCTTTAGTTCAAGGCTGTGCAAAAATAAGCAGCAGGATTGCCCTGAGGCCATAGTTTGCACATCTCTGAGATCCTTTACTGGTCTATGATTCTTTGATTGAAGGACAAAACCTAAAGAAAACCTCCCTACTTAGCACTCTCTATATTGCTATATGCTGCCATATAGATGACATTGTATTTCTTCCAGGCTTGCCCCAGGATCTCATTGGCTCAGGCTTGGCTGGTGTCAAATGGGTAAAGTACCAGGCCTGAAGTCAGGAAGACTGATCTTCCTAATTTCAAATTTGGCTTCAGACAGGTATTAACTGTGTGACCTTGGACAGGTCACTTAACCCTGTTTGCCTCAGTTCCTCATCTGTAAAGTGAGCTGGAGAAGGAAATGGCAAACCATTCTAATATCTTCGTTGAGAAATCCCAAAGAAGGGTCGTGAAAAGTCAGACAGGACTGAAATGACTCAACAGCAACAACGAGCAAAGGGCCTGGGAAGAGAAGGCAAGGCCTAGATTAAAAGCATGTAACTAGCAGAAATTTGTAGCACTCAAACTAACAAGACATGCTCTGGGTCAGGAAGAAGGCTTGAATACTTAGAAAATGATGGTTCAAGTCTAAGGCTATTCAAAGCACTTGGGGGCTTACCAGGAAATGCAGGGCTTAGCTTCTCCTAAGGACTTGCATCAACCAGCTCCCCACTGCCTCCCCACCTTTATCCTTCAGAAGGAAACAACTGTTTTTAAGTGGTGGTGCAAGAGAGGGAGAGTTGTTTCATATCAAAGCTCTATTGGATGGAAAGAATGATGAGGCAACATGGTGCCATGTTAGCTAAAGGACTGGGCTTGGATACTTTCTTTTATTAGCTGTGGTGACCACCACCTAACCCTAAAATTCCCTCCATTTCCTCATCAGAAAAATGAGAACAATGATAGTCCATTTACTACCTATATCAGGGGACTATTTTTAGGAAAGTCCTTTACAAACCTTAGGTGTTATCAAATATGAAGAATAACTATAGTAATTAATATCATTATATTATTGACAAGGTGACCTGGAACACTTGGAGTGCCAGCAAATATGAGAAGGAATTTAGGTCACTGATAGGACTACAAGCCATAAACCCACCCTTCAAATTGAGGTAGAAGGCAGAGTCGGGAAGATGGAGCTGAACTTGTTTCTGCCAGTTATCTATGTATTTGGGGCAGGGAGGGTGTAGAAGGAAGCAGATATTCACACTGAACTGTAGACACCAGCAGTCTCTGAGTCGGATTCCTGGGTGCCCTTTCCTTGCCAATGTCTATGCCCTTAAGCACTAATTGTCAATTCCTGGTCTGTTTCTCATCCCAGCTGGTGTTCTCTCCTCAAGCTGCCTCTGAGTACATTGCCATGGAGCCTGTCCCCCCACCCTTCTGAAGCAGCAGGGCTCATTCCCTGACACAGTGTGGAGCCACCCAACCCAAGGAGGCTGGGATTTCATTGTCAGAGAAAGCCAAGAAACCTTTGGGGGTAATTCTGGGCTCCTTCCTGCCTCCCTCTTCTCCTAGTGATGCATCAAGAGTTAGGCTAAGGCAGTCTCTGCTTCTGTCTCCTTTTTCTCTATTGACTGCCCCCTCTTTACTTATATTTCCCTTCAGGCTAAATTCAGATTATTGGTCAAACCTGTTGCTCCTGCCCCCAAAACCCAAAATGGACTAGAATTCAAGAGATACTTCTTAGACAGTATGGCCATTTTCAAATCGCTTAAAACTCACTTAAAACTTAGCATCTTCAGATCTGAAAAGATGAGGTAGGGCTGGCAACCCTTTGAAGGTTCCTTCCAGCTCCCCAAAACTGTTAATGTTACAAATGCTGAAGGCTCTTCACTGCAAACAAGAACCATTTGACCAGTCCCGACTTCAGAAGACTGCTGATGAATCATCCCATCCATCTCATGACAGAGAGGTACAGATAGACCCAAGGTACACGATACAATATGCATTCTCAGACTCAGACAACATATTGATACTGTTGCAAAGGAGGGCCTCTATTTGGAAGACTTAGTGATAGATCTTCCCAAAAAGAGAGCATTAATAAAACTCTGTAAATGCACAAAAGAAACAAAAAGCACAGGAGACACAAAATAGATTAATTTTTTACTACCTTTTTAAATTGAACATATATTTCTCTTTCAAATGGCACATACTAGAAATTCACACGCACATAAAATCCCTTTTTGGTTCTCTTTCCATATTGAAATGTTTGTTTATTGATGACTATTAAATTGTCAATAAAAATATTTTTTTAAAAAAGAAGAAATTTTTTAAATCAGAATGAAGAGATGCATTTGAATTTTCTGTCTGCTTTACAGATATGTTAGAAAATGAGGCTAAATATCCTAGAAAGTCATTAAGAAGAAAGAGCCCCATGTATTATTGCAGAAAGTAAACAAGATGCCTGTGGTTTCTTAAGGCTATCAATAGGGGAACCAGAAAAAAGAGACAACCACATTCTGCCTGGACAATTTGGTATAACATCAACAACAATCTCTTACTGCTTCATGAAAATTCCTAATAAGAAAATGGGTTTTGCAGACCCACCAAAAAGAGGAAGCATGTGTGTTTGTGTTTCCACTCAACCCCAAATCCCAGTCTCTCCCTTAAGACTTTGCCTTTCCTAGATTCAAGAGGTCCTGGGTTCAAATTTGGTCTCAGACACTTCCTAGCTGTGTGACCCTGGGCAAATCACTTAATCCTCATTGCCTTGCCTTTACCTCTCTTCTGCCTTGGAACCAAAATATAGTGTTGATTATAAGAAGGAAGATAAGGATTTTTTAAAAAGAGAAAGTCAGGAAATGATGAAAGTCTAATCTGACAATGACAAGCAGAGCCCATTCTGTCTCTGAAGTTCATCCTCAGCCACTTTTCCCAACTGATATGGGAAACCCTCAATTAAAGAACAACAATGACAATGACAACAATACAAGCATGTGTTTGCTGTTGAGTCATGACTGACTCTTTGGTACCCCATTGGTAATCTTCTTGGCCAAGATACTGGAGTAGTTTGCCATACATGTGGGCAGCAAGGTAGCGCAGTGAATAGAGTAACACACACACACACACACACACACACACACACACACACACACACACACACACACACCTCTTTCTCTGAATAACTGAGAAAACATTTGGGGGTTCTACACCAATAATTCCCTTCTTCAGCAAAAAAAGAAAATAAGATAATCAATTCAGAGTTGGAAGTGACCTCAAAAGATTATCTAATATGATCTATACCCACCCCCATATTCTCCCACTTCATTTGACAGATGGTTCCCAGGAGACTGGGGTCTAGAGTAGAGAAGCAACTGGCTCCAGGTCTGTGAATGAATGTATCATTCTAATTAATGAGAAACAGCACTATGGAGTGGATAAAGGGCTAATTTGGGAGATGAAAGCATATGGATTCAAGTTCTACTGGCACATACTGGTTGTGACCCTGGGTAAGTCATTTAACTACTTGGGTTCCTTGTGCCTATGATGGATGTTCTAGAAAAACTGTCAATCTGCATGCACCAAAGGAGGAAAATTCTTCAACAGAAATTCTATAAACTGATAAGATGATAGAGATTGAGATGATAAGGATAGGATAAGAATAGGCATAGAGATATATGTGCATGTATATATTTCTGTATATATAAACATATACATATAGATAAATGTTATAAATTTAAATATGTAATATACTAAATAAATTATATACTTCCATATATAAACACATATAGATACATGTATGTTATAAATTTTAAAATATGTAATATACTAAACAAATTATATGTTATTAAATATTTAGAAATAAATGCATTTAGAATTAATTTTTATATAACTAATTTTATATAATTACTGATATGTGAATAATTTATAGATATTAATATAAATAACTTGCATTAGGCATTTGCCTTTTGAAATGCAAAAATTTTAGTTCATAGGCATGTAGGAGAGATTATTGTATTAGCATCCTTTAGGCTGGAGGGGGAGAAAAGATCCCCAACTGTCTTCATCTGGAAAAGGGGATAAAAATAACTTGCTTGCCTGAAGGGAGAAGGCTAAATCAGATGATCTCTTGAAGTTCCTTCCAGCTCTAAAAGAGACATGGTTCCATGATTCCCTTTGGTTCTTAAGTCAGCCAAAGTCACACAAGTTAAAGGACCCAAAAGTGAATTACTGAGCCTTGTCAATGAATGGCAAGCTTATCACTGGGGAGACAGATTCCCTAGCCTGCCCCATTCCCATTTTAAATCCCAAGCATGAGGCCTTTTAAAGCCACTGATCTCAGGCAACATGTATGTATTATACATAACCCAGCCTTGTCCACAGCGCCACTGTGCAGCCTGCATTCATAATTCAGATGACAGGCAGGGTGTGATAAGCCAGCATTTCCCAGCCAGTCCAAGGAAGAGTTGAAAACTGCAGAGGCCATACAGATGAACAAATGGAGAGAGGATGGTCAGGCAGCAGCATCAGAGAGAGAGCTCTGCATAAGAATATTATACATTTCACAGGGAAATTATTTTTAAAAAGCTTTCCCACTGACAGTTTCTTCAAAGAGAGACAACTGTTCCTTTGAAAGGTCCCTATTTCCCAAACACAGATAAGAGGCTTAGCCCTGCTTACAGGGGAACTGAGTGCTTCTTTACATGTTCTATTCTATACAGTAATCTCCCCCAAAGCCTCAAGCTTCTCCACTACGGAGAGGAGTCCAGAGTTAAGGCCTTTGACAGGAGGTGACCTGAGGATTCTGGGCCATATGGATTGGTTTCCCATCAAAGGGAGAGGAGCCCTTGACTGTGCCTGAATCTGCCTATCCTCATTGTTCTTCAGTCCTTTCCCCTGTTTTCTCCTTAATATAAGCTTCACTTTTCCAGTAGACTTATTTGTGCTGATGCTTATTAATTCCATGACCCTGGGCAAGTCATTTCATCAGCCTTGGCTTCCTCCTTTGTAAAATGAGAGTAATCCCATTTTTATAATGCTGCCCTCAGAGGGCTCTTGTAAAAAAAATGGTTCATAAGAGAAAAATATGGTGGAGCTGTATGTCATTACCATTATCACTTTTCACTTGAAGTAAAAAAATGGAGATAAAATTGTAGACTTAACTCAGCCCACATCTCTGAGCTTCAAGGAATTTCCATCTGTCACAGATGTTGGTTCAATCTGATTAACTGTAGAGCTGGACTCACAGCTCATGGCCCACCAGTTGGGGACCTATACCAGAAGTTCCTTCAATTCCCTCCAAGAGGAAAAATTTCAAAATGAAATCCAAACTCTTCATGGTCTCTCTCCATATCTTCAGTCAAAAGTTCTCAACTCAGGTAGCCAGTCAAGGCCCCACAACACTAGTACTTTTTAGAGGTCAGTTTGAGCATTCTCCAATTGGGATACCCCCTGTGAAGTGACTTAGGGAAAGATGCCTTCAGGATTCCTTCTTTGACCTAACAATTTTGGAACTCACTGAGTCCTTTAGGATTCTGTTAACATTAAGGATGCTAAACCACAGAGGTAGATATGAGCCTTAGCAGCAAGACCGAATCCTTACTCTCTCTTGACTTGCCCACCATCAATGCAGTGGATAGAGTGCTGGTTCTGAAGTAAGGAAGACCCAGTTTCAAATCCAGCCTCAGACACTTACTAGCTGTGTCACCCTGGGCAAGTCATTTAAACTCTGTGTGCCTCAGTTTCCTCATATATAAAAGGAAGAAATGAATAGCAGCCTCCCCACAGGGTTGCTCTGAGGATCAAATAAGATAATAGCTATAAAGGGCTTAGCACAGTGCCTGATGCATAGTAGGTTAGTTATTCACTATTATTATTTCTGATTCTACGCTCTGAATGTCCAGAAGACATTTGACAACTCATTTGCATTTCTGAGTAGGAGAGTATGTGTTTAAAAATGGGTGCGATCCTACCCATAAGGATTAGTCATAGAGTTAGATTTAAAACCGGGAGCAACTGTAGAGGTTATCTAGTTCAACCCCCTGATTTTACTGAGGTCTAAAGTGGTTAGGAAAGCTATATGGCACAGTAGATTGAGCATTTGGCCTGGAATCA
The DNA here is from genome assembly GCF_016433145.1 of Gracilinanus agilis. Taxonomy (NCBI): domain Eukaryota; kingdom Metazoa; phylum Chordata; class Mammalia; order Didelphimorphia; family Didelphidae; genus Gracilinanus; species Gracilinanus agilis. Next base: position 398,880,020 of record NC_058130.1, read on the forward strand.
GAAAGACCTGGAGTTTAAATCTGTCTCAGACACTTACTAGCTGTGTGTTCCTGTGTGACTAGGACAAGTCATTTAACTCTGTTTCTCTTGGTTCCTCATCTGTAAAATGAGCTGGCGAGGGACAGCTAGGTCAGGAGACTGGAAGTCCTGGGTTCAAATCTAGCCTTAGACACTTCCTAGCTGTGTGATCCTTGACAAGTCATTTAGCCCTACTTGCCTAACCCTTACCACTCTTCTGCCATGGAACTAATACTTAGTATTGATTCTAAGAAAGAAAATTAGATTTTTAAAAAATTATCTGGAGAAGGAAATGGCAAACTACTCCAGTATCTTTGCCAAGAAAATCAAATGGGGTCATGAGGGATCAGACACGATTGAACAACAAAGAGGTTAAGTGATTTTCCAGTGGTCATACAGGTTGTAAGTAGCAGGTGTAGGATTCAAACTGATGTCTTCCATTTCCAAACTCCAATGTTTCTTCTATATGATCCTGCTGTCTGATTCCCATCCATGCTGTGCGACTACAGGCAAATCACTTCATCTCTCTAAATCTCTTTCTTCATCTGTAAAATAGGGATAACATAGCTCTTACCTTATCTGGTGGCTGAAGAAAAGTACTTTATAACCCTTGAAGTGCTGAATACATTTCAAACTGGGTCTAAAGCCTATTGACAAAAACAGATCTCTCTGCCCACCCTTCCCTTCTCATCTTCCATCCATCCATAGCAGGAGCAGCCCAGAATCCATCTGGGCTGCTTCACAGTTCACAGAACTAGGATGAGATGGGAATCACTAACTATTCCTTCTGGTGAGATGGAACATTTCTATACCTTATCATCTGCTCTTCTTCTATTTCTGAAAATAGGTTTCCTGGCTTTACCATCTGTCCTGCATTCCCCTGACATTGTTATCTGACCTACTGACTTAACCTAAAGACCTCTCATCCTTTCTTACCATCTGCCCTTCCCCAGCCCCTTGGAGTTTCTGGGCCCTTCCTTTTGCCCTAAAGCTAAACTAGATTTTTTATGTTCAGCCTCCCAATTAAGAATGTGAGTTCCTGGAAAATAAAAACTGCCTCACTTTCTCTATGCTTTTCTCCAGTCCTTAGCACAATGTTTGGCTCATAGTAAATGCTTAATAAGTTATTTTACATTCATTCATTCATTCATTCATTCATTCATTCATCTGTTCCCAAACACCCAAACTCCAATTTGGCCCATGCCACCTTAAATCTACCCAATCAGCCATACTTCAAACTCCCTTTGAGCTGAACATCCAATCTTTGTCAATCTATGGCTGAATCACCTCAATCCTATCTCATCTACTCTCATCTCAACTTTCTCAAGGAGACTCAGCACCAGGCTCTCATCTCTGAGCCCTTCCCTGTTTCTTTTCCACCATTAATAAAGGACAATGGCAAATCTACAGCTGAGTAATATGACACTTCCTCTGTCTCCAGGCAGACTTGACATGGCTCCCAAATGACACTGATTTAGGGACAATGGCTTGCTTTTTTTTCCCCCTACAGTGCTGATTAGATTATGGGGTAGAGTATAAAACAATATCCCATTAGCATTGAGCTGGCATTGGTTTGGGTTGTATTCCTTTGCCACTAGATCTCAGAGCAAACAAACAATTTTCCTGGAGCGAAGTTTACTGGTAGCTTTTTCCCATTTGAACTTGGGTGTCTTGCTTCTGATCATTTCTCATCCTGAAGATAGAAAGCAATCTTACTAAGTGCTCAGCTTAATAGCTTTTCATCCACACCCTCTGCAGTTGCTCCGAAAGACGGAGTGTACTTCACAGAGGCAGAAACCATTTACTAAGACTGCCTCACAGTAGGATAATGTCCACCTGTGTAAATAACAATTTTGTTTTCTTTGATAAGGGGTTTGTCACCTCTAGTCTGATCTTACTTTCTCTCTTTGTGGACCATCTGGACTTAGATACCAGCCTCTGACTCTGACATAGAAAAGCTCTGATTCTGGAAGAACCCTACCCCTGTGATGGAGAAAGTTTGTGGTGTAACTTTATCCAGCAATTAAAACAAGATTATATTGATATGGGAAACAATAAAAGCCATACTACACATACACAACCTTGAGCTTTTAGAATAATCATTTATATTTTATAAAGAAAGAGACAGAGCTCTAATTCAATAGAAGCAACATGGCACAGTGGATAGACAAATGGCTTAGGATTCAGGAAGAAGTGGTCTTGAGACCTGCCCATGACACATGCTGGTTTTGTGTCTCCAGGGAAGTCACTGAACTTTTTAATGGCCCACACAAGTCACTAAAACTATGCACTTTTAGACTACAGGATGATCTTCCCTTGTTTTCTAGGTGCATATCATAGGTCTAACAGTTCAGTGGGTGAGTGTGTGTGAGAGAGACAGGAAGACAGAGATGGAGACAGAGTAGATAATCTGCCCCTGTTCTTTAGGTTCATATTGTAAGTCCAATATTTTAGTACATGAGTGATTGTGTGTGTGTGTGTGTGTGTGTGTGTGTGTGTGTGTGTGTGTGTATGGAGTGGGGCACAGGAATGGAGAGAAGGAAGGAATGATGGAGACAAAGACAGAGACAGAGGATGATCTACCTCTGTTTTCTAGGTCCATGTCATAGATCCAATATTTCAATGAGTGGTGTCTGTATAAGTGTGAGACAGAGAAAGAGAGAAACAGGGAGACAGAGGCAGAGAGGATGACCTGCCCTTGTTCTCTAGGTTCTTGTTATAGGGCCAATACTTTAGTGAATGAGTGTGTGAGTGATTGTGTGTGTGTGTGAGAAAGAGAGAAAGAGAGAAAGAGAGAGAGAGAGAGCGCGCAATTCTGGTCTGGTCCAGAGGCCCGAACCAGGCAAGGCTTCAGGGGCCCCAACAAAGGGGGCACAGAGGTTAATTAAACAAGGCTTCTAGCCATGAGGCCTCCTCTAAGAAGAGAAGTGTCTTTTGAGTCTAGTGCCTCCAGAAATGCCAAGGAAAAGAAAAAAGGAGTCAGCCTAACTTACCCACATGACAATTCAAAAGGAAGCAGTCTGAGGTCTCATCCATGCTCCTTCAAGGCCAGGTTCAAAGGCCAAAATTCTCCCTCACAGGAAGTTACCATCATATTTTTTAAATAGTTCATTTTGTCACTTCCTGCATCCACCCTCCAGTTCTACGTGGACAAATGACATTCTTGACCTTGTTTCAGACTGCCCAGGGGATAGTCACTTGGTTTTTATTTGTCACTTACTTGTACATGTGTGTCATAGACCTCCCCCTTCCCCACTTAATTCTAAGTTGGGTGGGGTGACATATTCCTGTTAGCTAAAATCTAAAGAATGAATGAGGGTGAGCTAATTCCATTTACATACATGTCATTTCTCTCCTCATCAAGACAAACCATCACCCATCAATTTGGCAAAGATGATACAAAATAGAAATAGTTGGTCTTGGAAGATCTGATGGAAAATAGTTAATTAATGCATTGTTATTGATAGAACTGTGAACATTTGGAATTATATGAGAAAATATTGCTAATAAACAGCCTTTGCCCCAGCAAGACCATTTGCTCAAGAAAATCAAAGACAGAAAGAATTATCTATATATACTAAAATGATAATGGAAGTACTTTTTGAGCTAGGACATAGCTGGAAACAAAGTGAGTACCAGCAACTCAGAGAAAGGCTAAACAATTAATGATATTTGAATAGTACTGTAAACAGCAAGGTGGCAGAGTGAGATAAAATGCCAGGCCAGAGTCAGGAAGATTTATCTTCCTGAGTTCAAATCTGGCCTCAGATACTTACTAGTTTTGTAACCCTGGGCAAGTCACTTCACCCTGTTGGCCTCAGTTTTCTTATTTGTAAAATGAGCTAGAGAAGGAAATGGAAAATTTCTCTGGTATCTTTGCCAAGAAAACCTCAGATGTGGTTTCCACAAAGACATGACTGAAAAATGGCTGAACAACAACATAAAGGAAGGAAATGGGCATTTATTAAGTGATCTATTATGTACCAAGGGATTGTGCTAAGCACTTGAAGATCACTGTCTCATTTGAACCTCATAACAACCCTGGAGGTATTTTCAATATTATTGTCTTCATATCACAATGGGGGATACTGAGGCAAACAGAAATTAAGTGACTTTTCAAGTCATAAAACCAGTATTTCTGAAGCTAGTTTTAAATTCAAGTCTTCCAGACTCCAGGCCCAAAGCTCTATTGACTATGCCACCTTCCTCTCCTTTATAAAATTCTATTGCAATAAACTTTGTGAGAGGTGATAAAGACATGAACTATGATTTTGATTGTGTGAGTGCAAAGAAAGGTACATATGTAAGAAGTATTATGAAGTCCCAGTGGAATTGCTTGTCAACTCCGGGAGGGGGAAGGGAAGAGGTTTGGGAAAAATCATGAATCATGGAACCATGAAAAAATATTCTAAATAAATAAATTTTTAAAAGAAACTACAAAAAAATAAATATTGTAAAGATAAAAATGACAAGATTTGCCAACAGACAGGATAAGTGAGAGAAGAATCAAGAATGACACATGGTGAGTTGGTGCAGACATGATTGGGGATGTAGATTCGAAATGACCACACCAATGCAACTATCAGTAATATGGAAATAGGTCTTGATTGATGACACATGTTAAAACCAGTGTAAATGTGCATAGGCTATTGGGGAGGGGGAGAGAGGGGAGAAGGGGAAAGTAAAAACATGTAACCATGGAAAATTTTTCTAAAAAAATAAAATATTTAAATAAGAAAGAAAGAAAAAGAGAAAGAGAGAGAAAGAAAGAGAGGAAAAGAGAAAGAGAGAAAGAGAAAGAAAGAAAGAAA
>NC_058130.1:398889809-398991803 GCF_016433145.1 Gracilinanus agilis
TTAGGTCTAGATCAACATCTCACACCCTACACCAAGATAAATTCAGAATGGGTGAACGACTTGAATATAAAGAGGGAAACTATAAACATGTTAAGTGAACACAGAATAGTATACTTGTCAGATCTATGGGAAAGGAAAGACTTTAAAACCAAGCAAGAGTTAGAGAAAATTACAAAATGTAAATTAAATGGTTTTGATTATATTAAACTAAAAAGTTTTTGTACAAACAAAAACAATGTAGTCAAAATCAGAAGGGAAACAACAAATTGGGAAAAAATCTTTATAACGAAAAACTCTGACAGGGGTCTAATCACTCAAATATACAAGGAGTTAAAGCAATTGTATAAAACATCAAGCCATTCCCCAATTGATAAATGGGCAAGAGACATGAATAGGCAATTTTCAGGTAAAGAAATCAAAAGTATCAATAAGCACATGAGAAAGTGTTCTAAATCTCTAATAATTAGAGAAATGCAAATCAAAATAACTCTGAGGTATCACCTCACACCTAGCAGATTGGCTAAAATGAAAGAAGGGGAGAGTAATGAATGTTGGAGGGGATGTGGCAAAATTGGGACATTAATGCATTACTGGTGGAGCTGTGAACTGATCCAGCCATTCTGGCTGGCAATTTGGAATCATGCTCAAAGGGCTATAAAAGTATGCATGCCCTTTGAACCAGCCATACCATTGCTGGGTTTGTACCCCAAAGAGATCATAGATAAACAGACTTGTATGAAAATATTTATAGTTGTGCTTTTTGTGGTGGCAACAAATTGGAAAAGGAGGGGATGTCCTTCAATTGGGGAATGGCTGAACAAACTGTGGTATATGCGGGTGATGGAATACTATTGTGCTAAAAGGAATAATAAACTGGAGGAGTTCCAGGCGAACTGGAGAGTCCTCCAGGAACAGATGCAGAGTGAGAGGAGCAGAGCCATAAGAACATTGTACACAGAGTCTGATATACTATGGTAAAATTGAATGTAATGGACCTCTGTACCAGCAGCAATACAGTGACCCAGGACAATTCAGAGGGATTTATGGTAAAGAATGCTGCCCACATTCAGAGGAAGGACTGCAGGAGAGGAAACATATAAGAAAAACAACTGCTTGAACGCAAGGGTTGGGGTGGATGTGATTGAGGGTGTGGACTCGAAACTACCAGACCAATGCAACTACCAACAATTTGGAAATAGGTCTTGATCAAGGACACAAGACAAAACTAGTGGAAATGTGCATTGGCCATGGGTGGAGGGAGTGCGGGGGGCAAAGGGGAAAGTAGGAGCATGAATCATGTAACCATGTTAAAAATGAATATTAATAAATGTTTTTAAAAAAATATTTTAAAAAAATCTCAGGTTGCTATTGACATCGGCATTGTGCAGAGATGGCAGGGACCCTGTACCCCTTAACTTAGGCAGGCTGTGAACAGGGAAATTCCCTTCCCTCTTCCAGTCCTTGTGACTCCAGAGGCAAAGACCATTATACAAAGAGATACACCTTCTGGCCACACCTTGATAGCCTAAGTGGGAAGGATCTCAGGCAGACCCACACCCACCAAATGCCTGAGTGGGCAACATGACATCAACCTCACATGCTCACTGTTGTAAAGAATATAAAAACCCTTGGACTGAAGCTTTGGGGGGGAGCAGCTCCCTTAGTTGCTCCACCCATGCTGCCATGCCATGTCTTGGTGGGCAACCCCCCAGGGTTGTCCCACTCATGCTGTCTTGCTGGCCATTAATCCTATCTTACTAATAAATCTTTCTTTTTAATTTTTAGCTAAGTTTGGAGTCCTCTCATTCTTGAGAAAGGTTTCCTTCCCAAACCAAGGAGTTCACCCTTTGCACGCCCATAACACTATTATAGTATTTCTACTTTCCGTTGCTCTGTGCTAACATAATGTATAGCTAAGGAAGAAATTACATTCTCCTTTTCCAACCTCAAAAAAGCATGGGTTCAGTTTTCAAAGTGAATTTTCAAGTCAGTTCTTGCCTGGGACACAGAAAACCATTAGGAATACTGCCCAGGATCTGGGATGGGGCCCTGGAAGAGGAACAAGACAACATTGTCTCCCAAATTCTACTATTCATATTACAAACATCAAATTTGGCCCAGGATTATCCTCGGGTGTCTTTCAGATTAGAAACTCCCACAGCCTTCCTATTGTTGATTGGATACCTGAAGACAAAATGGCCATGAAATTCATGTTCTGCTCAGACATCCCATAAATCCACAACAAAAGCTGCAAGTAGAAACTGAAGAGTCTGCATAATCCCAGGCAACCACATCAGAGTAATGCCCTTTGTTTCATAACAAAAAATAGTGCATATACACACACACATATATATGTATCCATAAATATGTGTATGTGTATTTATATGTGCACATATGCATATATACTTTTAGGATGGAAAGAAAAAAATATCAGCAGATATGTAGATTTATTTGTTCAGTCTGCTGGAGCTGAGAATCTTCCCTGAGTTTTGGATATCTTTGCAAAAAAAAGAAAATGTCAAAGTTCAAAAAGGTTTTAAGATAATATGTAAGTTCCAAAATGGCCCAGAAAGTATTAGGCACTATTATCAAAAAAGTAAAAGCAAGGTGAGCTGTCGGCTTTCTGAAGCAAGGGTTCCACTATGTTTATGCTTCTTATTTCCTATTCTCTTTCATCCTAATTACTGTTTCCAGCCTTTGAGAAAGAAGACACAGGGGCTCTGTGAGGAACTAGGTCTTTCCTGCAGAGTATGCACTTTTGGGACTGTTCTTTCCTCAGTCAATTGAAAGGGGAGGCACATTCAGCACCCATGAAGATGGAGATGCTGAAAACTTTTGAGCAAGGAATTGGCATAGCTGTTTTGTTGAGGGTGGGGTGGGGGTTAATAGTAGAATTCGTGCCACATAGAAAAGCCTGGGTCCTCATTCCTGGGTGCTGTTTCCTATTCTTCTCATGTGGCTACTTCTCTTTTTTTTTTTAAACCCTTACCTTCCGTCTTAGAAGCAATACTGTGTATTGGTTCCAAGGCAGAAGAGTTGTACCGGCTAGGCAATGGAGACTTAGTGACTTGTCCAGGGTCACACAGCTGGGAAGTGTCTGAGGTCACATTTGAACCCAGGATCTCTGGTCTCTAAACCTGGCTCTCAATCCACTGAGCTACCCAGCTGCCCCAGACTCCTCAGTCTTAATTGTCTGGTGTTAACCCCTAACTTATTCAGATCTTTAGGTAAGCCACTTTCTGATCCAAGGGAGAAGTGTCTGGATCTGGAATCAAAAAGTCTGGTTCTGTTACCTTTTGTTTGTATCCCCTCACCTGCAAAGTGAGGGGCGTGGGCTAGATGATCTCTAATGTTTCTAATATAATGACCTATAATTCTAGGAAGAGGGGCACTAACCCGATCCTACCCTCAATCATTTTGGAAATTAGAGGAAGGATGTCTAAGTTTAGCTAAGATATATGGTACTGAGAACACAGTGTTGCTGATGGCATGGTTTTTGAAGTTCTGCAGAGAGTGGATATTACTTTTTTTATTTTTTTATTTTTTTCCATGGTTACATGATTCTTATTGTCTCCCTCCCTTTTTTCCTCCCCACTCCCAGAGTTGACAAGCAATTTCACTGGGTTATACATGTGTTATTGCTCAAAACCTATTTCCATATTATTCATCTTTGTAAGAGTAATTTTTTAAAATCCAAAATCCCAGTCATATAACCATACAACCAAGTAATAAATCATATGTTTTCTTCTGGATTTCTACTCCCACAGTTCTTTCTCCAGATGTGGAAAACATCCTTTCTCATAAATCCCTCAGCATTGTCCTGGATCATTGCATTGCTTTTTGTAGCAGAGTCAATCACATTTGATCATCCCACAATATTTCAGTTTCTATGTACAATATTCTTCTGGTTCTGCTTATTTCACTCTACATCACTTTATGGAGGTCAGTCTAGTTCTTTCTGAAATCATCCTTTTCATAATTCCTTATAGTGCAATAGTATCCCATCATCATCATATACCCCACTTTGTTCATCCATTCTCCAAATTGAGGGACACTCCCTCATTTTCCAATTTTTTGCCACCACAAAAAGCACAGCTATAAATATTTTTGTAGAAGTAGATCCTTTCCCATTTTTTTTAATCTCTTTGGGATACAAACCCAGTAGTGGTATTGCTGGATCAAAGGATACGCATTCTTTTAAAGCCCTTTGGGCATAATTGAGAATGGACATTCTTAAAATGTATATATTGTTTTGATTTGTTCTGCTTACCTAATAACTCCTTCAGTAATATGGAAGAATTGTATTCATTGAATTCTTAAGAAAGTATCAAGTGTTCAGTGTTCAAAGTTTTTTGTTTTGTTTTGTTTTTAAGGTCAATCAAGCAATCATTATTGACAGAGACCCCTACAGTGTCCTAATGTAGGACAATGCACCACAGGGAATACAAAATAAATATAGTCCCTGACTTCCATGAACTTAATCTATTTGGGGAGAAATAATTAACATGCATGAAACAAATTGTAATTTAGAGCTAAGCTATGATAGTGTTTTCAAATACAATGGAAAATCAGAGAAAGGAAAGGTTGTGGCAAGATTTTAGGAGGTTTCATGGAGAAGATGGGGTTTGAACTGAGATTTACCAAGTTGGTAAGGTCAGATAGTTTGAAGTGAGGGTAGATAGCACTTCAGTCTGAGTAAAGAAAAGCACGCAGAGGCTAGCCTGGTATGCAGTTGTATTGGGGAGTCTGCTTCACTGGAGTTCATATTGGAGAATAATGGAAAATAACTGGTTAGGTCGAATGGACCCAGGTTATGGAAGTTCTTTAAAATGGGACAGGACCATTGTAGGTTCTTTAGCATGAATGGGCCTAATATGATTGGGAAGAAAAGGAGAATTAGTCTAGCTTTTGTTTATTTTTTTAATTACACAAAGAAACAATTTTTGACAATTGTTTTCTGCCATTTTAGAATTCAGATTTTTTCCCTCCCTAACTTTTCCCTACCCCCGAGGTAGTAAGTAGTCTAATATAGGTTGTGCCCATACTTTCATGCAATATATATTTCCATATTGCACATGTCATGTTAGAAGACATAGATCACACATATGAAAAAATTTCATGAAGAAAATAGAGTAGATTATGGCATGCTTTGATCTACCCTCAGACTCCAACAGTTCTTTCTTTGCTGAGAATAGCATTTTCATCATGAGTTATCTTGGAAACTTGCTTTGCCGATAATGGTTTAGTCCTTCACAGTTGTTCATCATACAATATTTCTGTTACTCTCTATATTGTTCTCCTGGTTCTTCTCACTTCACTTTGCATCAGTTCATATAAGTCTTTCCATGTTTTTCTGAACTCATTTGTTGTTTCTTAATAGCCCAGCATTTTAAAATAATATCATTAGGGAATGGGTATTGATCCTTGAATAATCAAAATAGCCAGCTATTAGGCTTGAAAGCAATTTATAATTGATATTACTCTTCTTCTCGAGGTCCCTCACTTCAAGGACTTTATACTTTAGTGGGTTGGGGAAAATATATAAACAGATAAATATATGCAAAATCACTTGGGGAGAATGTAGGGGATGGAGGACAACACCAATAATTACAGATATCCTGATAAGCCCCCTAAGTGTGATTTGCTCTGAGTCTTGAAGGAGTTTAAGGATTTTCTATAGTTAATGAGGAGATAAGTGCATTCCTGGCCTTTGGGAACATCCTGTGCAAAGACACAGAAATGGGAAATAGAATGTTGAGAACAGAGAAGACCTAAAGAGACTAACATGGCTGAAATGTAATAGTGTACATGGAACAGAGTGATGTTCAATGTAAACTCATTTCTAACAGGAATTGTTTCATTCTTTGTTCTTATATCCCTAGCACCTAGAACAGTGCCTAGCATATACTGAGTGCAACATTCTTGCTGATTGAGTGAGGAATGCTAGAAAGATAGGCTGAAGCCAGATTTTGAAGTGCTTTAAATGCCAAACAGAGAAATTTGTATTTTATTCAAAGGTTACTGGGAGCCATTAGTGCTGCTTAAGCAGTGGAGTGATTATTTCTTAGTAATATCAATCTGGCATCTTAGTGATGTCTTCCAATTATATCACTGTACTGCTCCTTCAAGATCTATTCAATATATGAGGGTATCTCGTCTATGCCACAGTCACAGTTTCTGCTGGGTATTGCCTCATACTGGACTCATGTCCTTCAATCGCCGTTTGTTGCTCCACCAGGCTCCTAGGCTTCAAGTGCTTTCTCTTCTACAAAGGAGGAGTGGGCTCTGGCAGATTTTTTTCATTCAGGCTGAGAGGCTTTTTCTGTTATAGCTTTTTTTGGAAACCAAAAGCCTTAAGATAGCTAGCCATCTGACAAAGTAAACTTCAGAGGCAGTTAGGTGGTACAACAGATAGAATGCTGAGCCTGGAGTCAGGAAGGACTTGAGTTCAAAACCAGATTCAGACACTTACTCACCCAGGCCAAGTCATTTAAGTTTTGTCTACCTCGGTTTCTTCAACTGTAATCTGAGAATAATAGCATCTACCACACATGGTTTTTATGAGGATAAGATGATATAATATTTATAAAGTATTTAGCATATGGTAGGTGCTTAATAAATGTTTGTTTCCTTCTTTCTTTTTCACATAAAATGTTCATCTCTCTCCCTGAATTTTGTTGACTGACATTTCCTTCCCCAATGGGAGATTTTTTACCCCAAGCACCAAGTTCTTTGGAACACAGAGCAGCTCTACCTGCCTAAATCCTCTTTTTGAAATGAATTTCCTCAAGACCAAAAAGCTTTGCTTCTATCAAAGCCCCCCTATTCTGGTTTAGGATCAGGAAGTCTATGTAATTCATTGCTTAAATTATCATTGGAAGATCCTGTATCCCAAAGCTAAGGGAAGTTCTGTCACCAAAACTCCCACAGAGTTTTATGGGTCTGACTCTTTGAAATATTTGGAGGAAACCAACATGCTTTGAACCTGCAGTGCAAATGAATCTAGGCAAGCATAATAACTAAGCCCAGAAGGTAAGGGTATTGTCGAACTCTTGCCTAGACACATTCCTACTCTTTCATAAGTATAGGTGTCCAACATGGAACTTTTCTTACATCATTCAACAAGTACTAAAATTATATGGTACAGACAGTAAGTGCTAGAGGAGGACAGAAAAGAGAAATGTTTACAGGCTAGGGTACTCAAAGAGGAGATGGGAACTAAGGTGAGCTTTAAGGGATGGGTAGAATTTGGATAGACAAAAGCAAAATCAACATCATCTAAAAGAATAGTTTTATGTTAAAGGGATGAATCACTGTGGTGCAGCAAAGACTGAGCTATGCCAGAGGACCCGAGTTCAAATCCTGGTTCTGTCACTTACTTTGTGACCTTAGGGAAGTCACTTCTCTTCTATATAAGTCTCAATTTCCTCATCTATAAACTAAGAAGATTAGACCAGATGGCCTATGAGTTCCCTTTCAGCTCTAAATGTATAATGTTATAGTCTTTGGAACCAACTTGCAATAAAGTCTAAGTAAAATGCAAGAAAAAGAAAAATCTCCATTAGGAGGGGAACAGGGGATGAGGTTCTGAATCAGTAATCAAAAAATCTTAACACAAAAGGCCAGGTAGGTTTGTTGTCAAGGTTTGGTCAGGATACTGAAATCCAAGTTGCTGAGGTGGGGGATGGAATGGGGGGAGAGGCAAAGTATAATACCAGTCCTGAAACCTACTGGTTCACAATTCTCTCCTCATTGATGGAGATCAATATCCTGCACCTGAGTTAAGGGAGCGGAAAAGTTGGAGAGAGCAAGGGAGAGGAGAGCTCTTTAGTCTTCTTCAAGTTACTAAGTCATTTTGGACTGTATAATTGCTTTGGGCACTTCTGATTTCCAGCTTTGAAAGAAGATGGATGATGTCACCCCTATTTCAGGTTATTGAAAGGAAAAACAATGGAAAGAGTTGGCATGGGGGGAGCAGGCAGCCTCCTTCATACCTCTATGTACAGCTTGCTACACCGTAAATTTTAGGAGACTCTTCCTTGGGATACATCTAGAACTCTCTCTGGTTGGCCTCCCACCTTGCTCTCAACAGGAGAGCTCTTTTACTCTGTATTGTCTGATGTATAGTTTAATACATATACTTTCTTTGGCTTCTATTTTGCTTCCAATTTGGATAAATGGGTTTCCTGGCCAACTGCTATGTGTGTTCATTATAGAATTGATATTTGATGGGGAAAGAGTCAGATCTTGGGTACAGAGTTCAGGGGCTTCTGCTTCCCCAATAATGAAAAGCAATCAGAATTTAGCTTGAACCTAAAAATCATATCCCCTAGACTGACAACATTTAAGAGAAAAAATAAATCTGATTCTAACCTGGCACCCCTTCTCTCTAAAGAGAGCAGAGTGACAGCCTGGTCCCACTTTCCTGCTTCCCCTCCTAGCAGGAATTAAAATCTCCCTTGGAGAAAGGTAGGGGAAGAAAAGACTAGATATAGAGAAGTCCATTCTGCCTCCCTCTGGGTCACAACACCCCCAAGCTGAATGTGGAGGACAGCCCTTACAACAGGGCCCTTCACCACGAAGGAAAATCAGTGGCTACAGGAGGGCATTCAGACCTCAAAGGTAGCAGGAGACCAAGAGATAAAATGCAAGGGCTGTGAGAGTTGACGATTCTACCCGAAGTTTCATCAAAGTTTAAGTCATTTGTTTTTGTTTCCCTTTTTGTTCCATTCACTAACATGCCAGTGACAGTGTCCTCTCTTGACTCAGTCATGCCAATAAGCTTTGGGTTCAGAGAGAGAGGTGGGAAAAACAGTTCAAGAGGCAAGACTCTGCACAGCAGGGAAGGGGCCTGACTAGAACAAATGATCAGCTGGCTTGGTGGGACTGGCCAGTTTATAGAGATCCTTGAATGCTTTCCCTGAAGCCAAGTGCTTAAACTGTGTGCTATTGTCTCCAGATCACCAAAATCATTCTCAGCAAGAAACCTTCACTAAACAATTCTTTTCTTATAGTGCTCTGCACACTACAAAAATAATTATATAGATGGAGTCTTTGTCATTCAGGAGTTTATAAATCTAAGAGGTTGCTACAAATAAAAATGAATGTTAAATTAAACCAGTTCAAACCTCTCTAATTCAGATAAGGCTCCAAATCCCTTATTTAGCCCCAGGTACTCAAGAATCTAAAAGGCATAGTACTCCTCTGTTCTTCTTAAACATTAAAAATTATAACTACATGTAGTATACTTTTTTCTTAAATCGTAACTCTCAATAGGATCTGGTTTAGAAGTAACTTGATAATATTTGTCCATCTCCCACTCCAAAAAAATGTGCTGATTCCATGAAGCCAAATTTATGTTGCTGTTGTTCAGTTGTATCCAGTTCTTCATGAACCCATTTTGAGGCTTTCTTGGCAAATATACTGAAGTGCTTTGCCACTTCTTTCTCCAGCTCATTTTTACAGATGAGGAAACTGAGACAAACAGGGTTGTTAAGTGACTTGCATGGGATCACACAGCTAATAAATGTCTAAGGCTGGGTTTGAACACATTTTCTTGACTCCAGGCCTGGTGCTCTATCCAGTGTAGCACTTAATTGCCCCTCAGCTACCATTCAAATATTTTTTCTTAATGAAACAGACCATTCTTTTAAGAGCTATGTGGAGGACTAAGAGGGCAGAATGCCATATATTAGTCAAACTCAGCTCTGTATAACTTGGCTTTGCTCAACTGTTTTTCTTTGTTACAAGACAAAATTCAGAGCTGGTCTAGGGAATGGGGGTGGGGTAGGAGTGCATGTCTAGGAAGTATGATGATGTAAAAACAAAGAGCAGCAATAATTTTTTATCATCTCTACCTCCTTTTTCACAGTCATTTTCACTAGGCAGAGAAGAACAACATTGGCCATTTTCATAACGAGGAATAAAGGATAGCCTTACATGTTTCCCCACTCACCAATAACTCAGATCCAGCTCATAAGATTTTTGTTGTTTTGTTTTGCTTCTCTTCTCCCTGGATTTCCAGATATCATTCATTTGTTGTTGGGCAGAGCATGGGCATATAAGGTCTCTGAACCAGTGTACGATTTTTTCAAGACATCAAGGAGAAGGATGGAAATTGAAGCTGTCATGAAACATCTAATTAGAGAAGTTGCCACAGTAAACACTATAATAAAAGGTTTATCTAAATCAAAGATTTGTTGACTTTCTGTTAAGATAAATGATGTATTCTATCACCCACTTCCCCACAAATGGATTAGGAAGGCATCTGTACAACAGTAGGTCTTCTGTGTTTCTTTGGCACAAATGTTAGGCTGGTTAAGACAAGGAACTTCTCCTTAATTTAGGAACCTACGTATAAACCACAATCTGGCTCTGTCCCACTGACGATTGCCACCATTCATTAATTCAGTCTCAAAATATCTTTAAGGGAAGTGGAAATTATACCTAGCACAACAGGTCAATCAACCAATCTATAAGCATGTATTGAGTGCATCCTATGTGCCAGTCACTGTGCTAAGCACTAGAGATACATAGATATAAAAAAAAAAAAAAACCTGCCCTCAAAGAATTAACCGTCTAACAGAGGAGACGGTATACAAACAACTATGGACAACAACATATATCAACAGTATATATTAAAGAAGATCAACAGCAGAGAGGCACTAGCCTCACTAAAAGTAGATGAAGAAAGGCTCCTTTTGCAAGGTGAGATTTTAACTGGAACTTGAAGGAAGTTAGGATACAGTAGAGGATGGAGAAAATTCCAGGAATGAAAGATAGCTGATGAAAATGCACAGAGTTGGAAAGATGGTGTGTCTTATTCAAGGACAGCAAGGAGGCCATATTATCAATCTATGAAGAGTACATGAAAGGGAGGACTATGTAAAAAACTTGAGTGGATGAGGTCATGGAGAAATTTGAATGGCCAGAGGATTTTTTATTTGATTCTGGAGGTGTTCTAAGGCCACTGGAATTTACTTATAGGGAAGTGACATAATGCATGCTGGAGGAAGATCATTTTGACAGCTGAGTCGTAGTTGAATTGAAGTGGGGAGAGACTTTAGGAATGAAGACCTACAAGAAAGCTATTGCAAGAAAGGTCAGCTGATATGCCAAGCAAATAAACACCTTGCCCTTTCTTGAAACAAGACTATTCCCAGTTTTTCCACCAATCAGCTCTGTGGAATTGGGTCAGGACTTTTACATCCCTTAGCCTGAACTCTAGGGGTTCCCTCCAGCTTCACAACAGGCTAATTCTCTTATTCTGAGTCAGGAGGAAGGCCAGGATTAAACTTAAGCTTCTCCTCACTCTATTAGACAAGGTTGGCTCCACTCAGATTATCCTCTAAGGAACCCAAACTAAAATCATGGGTGGTGAATTTCCTCCAATGGGCCTTAGGGACTTTCCCTCCCGTCTCTGCTTTGACATTCCTTCATATTTCCTACCTTTGCATACAAGTCAATGACAGGAATGTGCTTTGAAGATGAAGAGATTTATAAAAAGACTAAGCATTATTATTATTCTCCTCCCCATTGTTAGCAGACTAATTACTGTACCTACCGCGCAGGGGGTGTTGAGAGGATTAATTCCTTAATCTTTGTTAAGTGCTTTGAAGAGGACAGCCCCATACAAAGTGCTGAGTATTATTAGTATTGAACAATTAGACACACACACACACACACACACACACACACACACACACACACACACACACACCCCTGAATAGGAGCCTATTTCAAGATATAAAGTGACTTAGAGAAATAAAGTAAAAAGGAAAGTTATGTTTTGTATTGGCTAGCAGTGTCCTGAACTTGAAGTAATGAAATCTATGTTCCAAGCACCAGTCTAGGACTTCCTACTTGCCTGGGTGGGCAGGCCACTTTACATCTCAGAACCTTAGTTTCCTTTCCCATAAAATGAAGGATAGCATCAGAGGACCTCTAAAATCCCTTCAAGCTCTTAGAACTATGATTCTAAGTAAGCATTAGGCAAGAAAACCCAACCAAAGAAGAGAGGCCTTTTATCAAAAGGACACAAAATACTTAAAATCTGTCACTGGAGTAGAATGGTGTTAGAAAGAAAGGCTGAGACTATACATATCAAAAAATCAGCCTGCAGGACATATCATGTTTTATTTCCCAAAGTATTCTCTAAGCTTGCTTGCTGGCAACTCCTTTGCTTGCAACTAGTGCCTCAAACCCACTTGCCAATTATAGCGTATCCTTCAGCAAAAAAAGACTGCCACACTATCTGTTCATTGCCCAAGGTCACCAGAGTGAGCAATGTTCAAAGCGAGGTGGCTCTTTGAGGCATTTTCCTCAGGACAAGGCAAGGGAAAGACTGAGATATTCCATAGTTCTAGGGGAGTGAAGACAGAGAACTCCTATTCACTGGCTTTAATCAACAAAGATTGTATCTTGTATATACTGCTAGATGGAAGCAGTTAAGGTGCAGCCAAAAACATGCCAGATTTCAAGTCATGAGATGACATGTAAATATTAGTCTGGATAACCACTAGCTTTGTGACTCTAGGTAAGTTGTTTCCCCTTTTTCAGCCTCGATGTCCTCATCCAAAAAATGGGCAAAATGATAATTGTACTACCTACTTCATGGAGTTGTTGGGAGAATGTTTTAAAAAGGTAATCGATTATCACTAATAAGAATCAGCTCTGATCTTTCTACTTCACCTCTGGAAAGTCTTGGTAGATTCCAAATATCTTCTCCCCTTCAACTCTAACCTAATATTTCAGATGACAGTAACTCATTATTATTGTACATCATATACAAGAGAAAGGCTTGACCCATCATCATTGAAACAGGTAGGTGGTCAGTGGATAGAGGTCCTAGAAGTCAGGAAGATCTGAGTTTAAATCCTACCTCGCCTTTCATATGTCTTCTTGTGGTAGATCCCAAGGATTTGTGATTTATATTGAAATGTTTATGTGTAGCTCTAGAAATCAGACCACAGAGAAGGCTATAATTTCTCCTCTGGAGAAAAGGTAGAGGTAGTCATAGCATAAAGGAAACCTTAAATAAGTAATGTAACCTTCAATCATTTGATCAAAGACTCAGTATCCTCCTATGTAAAATGACAATAATATAGCATCTACCTCACTGGCTTGTTGTGAAAGTCAAATGAGATGAGATGTAAAATCTTTTGCAATCCCTAAAGCATTCTATAAATGTTAGTTTTTATAATCATTGTTATCAGCATTCCTGTCACATTCCTTTAGCACTTAATGTTAGGAGAGTACTCATCAATCATTTTTAAGAGCAGGACTTAAGTTAGAATATTTCATGTCAAATACTTATCTTTGGTAAATAGACACAAAAACCCTGCTTAGTCTATCAGTCTCTCCCTTACCAGAACCAGCACCAACTGCTTTTCAGTGAAGACATTTAGATTTTCCAAATGCAGGATCTAAGCAAGATGGTGGATGGCTTGTGGCTAAAGCCACTCAACTAGTTACAGTTCACTGCATCTAAACAGCTATTTTCAATTTAGACTTGATAACTGATCTCCAAGCCTCATTTAGGGGTCCCTAACTCAGCAAAAATGATCCCTTTGAGGAAAACAAGTCTTGAGAATAATTGCACAAAGTTATAATAGAAAGAGCCCTGAACTTGGAGCAAGGACACCAGTAGTGCCATAGGGCTCTATTTGTCATTCCTAGTGCTCAATTCCATGTGTAACTCTATAGTGCTCAAGTCATAATTCCTTTTGAAAATCATAATCTTTCTGGGTCCCATTCTCCTCATATCTATAAAATAGGCATGATGCCACTTGTACAACCTACCTCAAAGAGCTACAAAAAAAAAACACCAATATCTAATGTCCTTTGATATATTATAGGGTGCTATTTAATGTAAACTATTATTACTACTATGCAGCACTCGCCTTAAAGTGTTGCTATTAATATCTAACCATACTTTTGGTAACAAACTGGGCAGAAATAACCTTTTTACATGGAGATAAAGAAAAGGCTTTGTTGTATAGATCCCTAGAAGTTGGGATTTATTCTGTTATGTTATGTGTAGTTATGGAAGTCAGACTGTAGCAAGGGATTAAAGATAGCCATAGGAAAATAAAGGTTTATGCTTAAAGTTTGTCTTGTTTTGCTTTTTATTATTTTTTAGTTATTTTTAAATTAATCAGCATTTCTCTTCCTCCCACTTATCTCAATTAGGAAAAAAGATAAAGAAAATAAAGGAAAACAAAATCCTTATAACAAATATTCATAGTCAAGCAAAATGAATTCCTACATTGTCCATGTCCAAAAAAAAGTCAGTCTCTTTCTGAATCTTTATGGACTCCATCACCTCTTGTACAGGAGGTGGGTAGTATGCCTCATCACTGGTCCTCTGGAACTATGGTTGGTCATTATATTAATCAAATTTCTGAAGTTTTTCAAAACTATCTTTAAAATTTTGTTATTGTTGCTATTGTCATTTTTGTCTTTGATTTTCTTTTGGTTCTACTCACTTTACTTTGTATTATCTCATATGGTCTTTCCAGATTTCTCTGAAACCATTCCTTTCATTATTTCTTAGGGCACAGTAGACATTGTATCTACATGCCATAATTTGTTCATTCTTCATTTGATGGGTACCTTGATTAGTTTTGAGTTCTTTGCTACTACAAAAAAGAATGACTGCAAATATTTTTGAGCGCCCGATTCTTTTCTTCTTTCTTTTATCTCTTTGGGGCATAAACCTCAAAATGGTATAGCAGGGTCAAAGTTTAGTGACTTTTGAAGCATAGTTCCAAGGTCCTTTCTAGAATGTCTGGATTATTTCACACCTCCATCAATAGTGCATTAATGTTCCTGTTTTTACACAACTCTTCCAACTTTTGTCAGAATTTGAGCAATAGTATGATCCAGTGGGAAGAGTGGTAGACCTGGAGTCAGGAAGATCTGAGTTCAAATTTGACCTCAGATGCTTCCTGGCTGTATGGTTTTGGGAAAGTCTCTTAACCTATGTTAACATCAACTGGAAGATACAGATAATAACAGCAACCACCTCTCAAGGTTTTTTGTAAATGTCAAATGAAATAATATATGCAAAATACTTAGCATAGTAACTGTTGTACAATAGGTACTATATAAATGTTTTCTATTACTGTTGTAGAAAATCCTCAAAGTTTTAATAGAAGGAAGAATAGAGTTTTATTGTGATTAGGAAAAGGAACCCAATTTGGTGTCCCCTAAATTGTAGTAGCTAAGCCAATCTGTGTCCATGCTTTAGATGATTTGGGATAGTCTATGAGAAGCATGGAAGTTGAAGTTAGGAATGATTTAGGTTTTAATTTCAGTTCTCTCTTTCTTTCTCAAATTATAATATATATATATATATATATATATATATATTTATTTATTCATTGTATCACCCCCATGGAATATTAGCTACAGAAGGGAAGGAGCCATTTTTCATTTTGTCTTTATATCTATCTTTTCATTTTCTGTCTATCCCCTAGTACGGTACCTTGTAATTAACAATATGCTTTTGGGATTGTATGCAATTGAAAAATAATAACAATGATAATTAATATTTACATGGCATTTTAAGGTTTACAAGGTGCTTTACAAATAGTACCTCATTTTAACTTCACAACAACCCCAGGAGATAATTGCTATTGTTATCCTTATTTTACAGATGAGGAAATTGAGGCAAATTTGTCAAATTTTTTGAGGTTAAGTGGCTTGTCCAGAGTCAAAGAGCTAGGAAGTATCTGAGCTAGATTCAAACTCAGATCTTCCTGAATCCAGTTCCACCACTTTATCCAATGTGCCATAATTTGGACTGGCTGGTGTAATTTTGTTTGATCGGATTTTATTGGTTTATACTGATTTGGATTGGGTTGGGTTGGATTGGTTGGGTAAGTCAGTTTACCTGTCTAAGCCTCAGCTTCCTCATCTGTAAAATGGGGATAAGAATTCTTATAATTCCTCACAGTGCCATGAGAAAAGTGCTTTTAGATTCAGCAGTCAATAAGAATTTATTAAGCATCTTCTATGTGCTGGGTACTGTGCTAAGCTTTGGGGATATGAAGAAAGGCAAAAATCAGTCTCTGCTCTCAAGAAATTCAGACTCTAATGAAGGAGCTTACAACCTAATATAAATCTTAAAACTATGTATACATATATAATGTATACACATATATGTGTATATCTATATCTATATTATTTTACTATCTTTACTTTTGTGTTTGTTTTTATTTTCTTTGAGTACCCTACCAAAAAATTCTCTTGAAAAACTGCTACTTTTCTTCCAAAAGACTAAAGGAAATGGATATTTTTATAATTGAAATTACTTTTAAATTCTCTAGTTTTTTAAGTAAATAATTTGTGAATGCTTATTAGTTTTTACTATAATACAACTTAATGTATGATCTCATATAATTTATTATTATACTGATTAACTTTTATGTCATTGGTTCCCAGTGATACTCTCCCAGCCTTGAACCTTCTTGTGTAATAAAGAACAAGTAAACAAAACAAGTCAACATGTTGACTATGTCTGATCAGGATATGCCTCATCCCACACCTAGAATCATGCTAACCTCTTCAACTATGGGAAGGAAGACATGTTCAGCTGTTAGTCCTTAGGAGTCAAAATTATTCATCTCATTGAGCAGAGTTCTGATGTTATTCAATGCTTAGGAAAAAATGGGTTTTCCATGCCCTTACTTCCTATCTTAAAACTGATATTAAGTATCAGTCTTTATATATACCATCTGATGACTGTCATTCAAGTTTGTAGAATCAAAAAATTAAATTGCTTGGGAAAAGATTTCCAAGGCAGAAGAGCAGGAAGGCCTAGGCAATTGAGGTTAAATGATTTGCCCAGGATCACACAACTAGAAAGTGTCTGAGGTCGTATTTGAACCCAGGACCTCCAACTCCCCACCTGGCTCCCTATTCATTGAGCCACCCAGCTACTCTGAGGAAGATATTTAAGGGAGAAGGTCACACTTTTTTTTTTTTTACATTAACACACCAAACACATGCAAGTGTATGACAAACAAATCTCAAATCCCCAAAGGATAGGGTTTTATTATTGTTCCCAGAAGTTACTGAAATAATAGACTGGTTTCTCATATACAAAGGGTCATTTTTTTTAAAGGGAAGGAGAAGGTTGTGAGAAGGGGCTTCTGAGAGCCTCTGACTATAAATCATGCCAGCAACACAACTGTGTTCATGACAAGCAAAAATAAACAACCAGTAATGAAATTGTTTGTATGTTGCCTTTCTTTAGGATTACAGAAAATAGCTACAGAAAACCACAGGGAAAATCTTTTTCCAAGCAATTTAATTTTCTGAATCTACAACCTCAAACAACCAGCCAGTGAACAGTCATCAGACAGCCTGCGTGAAGGTTGATTTAGTTGTTCTCTGCCTCCCACCCTTCTCTCTTTAACCTCAAAGCTGTACGAGAATAGAGTAGATACTCAATAAATACTTGTTGAACTGAATTAATTGCATTGACTCAGAATCTGCTTGCAAGCCTCCACTGGACTTTCTGCTAGTTATGGGAAGGCTACTTCATCCACACTATAAATCACTATCATGTTATTAGCTTATTGTACAATTTATTTGACAACTGTTAAATAGTTGGGGGAGTGGGAAGAGAAAAGAGAAAGAAAGGGAGCAGGGAGAAAAGGCCACCAACAGTCCCTGTACTGCCAACTATTAAGCTTAAGAAATCTCTTGAGAAACATGAAAAAATAACATTAGAGCACAGAGCCTTAATTAGTCATTTTTTATACCTAGAGTAAATACTACAAACTGATCCCAAGGCAAGCGTCCTGAAGTGCACTATGAGGAAGGGGGAAGAGAAATAGGAACTCCCCCAAAACCAGTTCAGGTCATTTATGTTAAGGACATCAAAAGAAGGAGAGGGAAGGAGTGCTCACCTCAGCCCATCATATAACAGCTTCCTATTTTGACATTATTCTTGCTAAGGAATTGCTAAGCTCTGCTGCTGAAGAATCAATTAAAAGCCCTATCACTCCTTTTCATGCCAACTCACAGGGGCCAAAGCTCCAGGATCCCCCACCTTAATTATGCATTTGTTTAAGGAGTTTACAAAGAGCTTCCTTGAACTAGCTAAAAGTTTTCCATTTTCAACCCACCCATTAATAAAGCCTTGTTTCTTCATTCCTTCCTATATCTATGATCCTAGGATCTTCTACCTGGCTTATTAATATTGATGGTGTTGGTGTTGGTGTTGGTGTTGGTGTTGTTCAGTTGTATTCAACTCTTCATGACCCTGTTTAGAGTTTTCTTGGCAAAGACACTGGAATAATTTACCATGCCCTTCTCCATCTCATTTTATAAAT
Source organism: Gracilinanus agilis (assembly GCF_016433145.1). Taxonomy (NCBI): domain Eukaryota; kingdom Metazoa; phylum Chordata; class Mammalia; order Didelphimorphia; family Didelphidae; genus Gracilinanus; species Gracilinanus agilis. Next base: position 398,908,154 of record NC_058130.1, read on the forward strand.
AAAGAAACTGAGGCAAACAAGGTTAAGTGACTTGCCCAGGATTACACAGCTAGGAAGTGTCTGAGGCCAGATTTGAAATCAGGAAGATGAGTCTTCCTGACTCTAGGCCCAGAGCTCTATCTACTATAATACACAGCTGCTTGAACATTGTGTAAAGAAGGAATTTTGCAAAAAGAGGTAGAAGGCCATGAAATGTGGTGAACCTACGGAGTGAGAGAGTGAGAGGCGAACCTGTTTGGAATATCAGAAAGAGGAGGAAGCTCAAGGTGCTAACTGCCAGCCAGAGCGGGTAGGAGGTGAGCCTCTGGAGGGAAAGCTTCTCCCTGAGCCAGCTCTAACCTTTTCCCAAACCTCTGAGCCATTTCTGTGGGCCATTCTGCCAAGACCTGAATCTTATGAAAGCCTAGAAGACCAAAGGTCCTTTGCCCTCTTATTTCTCTGTATTCTTTCCCTGCCGTTATGCAGATCTACAGCTTCAACTATCACCTCTCCCTGAATGACTCTTAAACCTATATCTTCATATAGCTTTGACTTTTCTCTATTCCATTTCCTGATGAATCTGTTCAAAACTTCCAAAAGTTCCCTGTTGCCTAAGCCCAGATTTCACCTGGCATTCAAAGCCTTCCACACTTTAATGCCACTCTACATTTCTAGAATTATCCTATCCTATTCTGCTTACTGTAACCTACATTCAGAGCAAGCTGGTTATCTCTCTCATCCCACTACGTTTCCTTCACTTTCCATCTTCCATGCCTTTTCTCATGCCATTCCTTATACCTGAAACACCTTTACTTTTCTCAATTTTTGAAATTCTATCTTTAAAGCTCCAACTCAAAAACCACCATCTCCATGAAATCTTCCTAACCCTCCCCCATACAGTAGGTCAGTAAAGACTTCTTACTCCTCAAACCTCACATAGATTGTTTGTTTGTTTTTACCTATTTCCTTCTTAGACACATAGTAAGGACTATAAATATTCCTCTTTAGTGTAGCTATAAGCACAGACAACAACCAATTCTCCTCTCCTTCTCCCATTCCCCTATCCTCTTTCAGAATTCTTTCAAAAAGGATCCCTGAAGTAATCTAAATAAATGGTTCCAGCTCCCCAGGAGGAAACTGGGAGACAAAAAAGTCAGAGAAATAGAAAGACAGATAGAAAAGCAAACACTAAATCCTAGAACTCAGTGAGAGGTGCTGGAAAACATGGGAGGCTTACTTGGAACATAGAACTGACTCACCATAAACCATTGTGAAGTTGGAAAGAGAACCATATATAAGTAGTACAAAAATAAAACATTTATGTAACCTCAGTTGGATATAGAACCTGGATATAAAAAATAAAAATAATTTTTCATTTTAAAAATTGCGGCACACTAGCCTAGAAATACTATGGGTTACTTTAGTTTAATTTGGTTTTGGTTTTGGTTCTGTTTGTTTGTTTGAGTTATAAACAGGCTGAGACATGATGTTCCAGAATGGTTGGTTGCCCCTTAAAAACAGTTACTAGAGACCTGATCCCCTAGAGGAGGTTACCAGTGTCATCTGCTGGAGAGTAGAAAAACTGAATAAGGCAGTATTGAAGCTGAACTATAAAATGGAAAGCTTCTAGCGCTGATGAGAATTGAATGATAGGAGGCAAAGCTACAGTGATGCCAGTAGCTGAGATATAGGAGATAGAGCCTATAAGGATAAAAAATAATTATGACTGAGATAAATATAAAAATTAGTAATTTAATTAAAGCCATGCTGATAGATGAAATCATTAGACCATGCGCTTGTAAGAATTCAAAACTGCCGCTCAGCCATTATTACCTCCCATCTCTTCCTGAGTCTGCTGGCCAAGAGGGCCATTCCCTCCTAACCCAGGAGATTTAAACTGTTCTCTGCGTGGAGACGTAGGCGTCCCCACGCCCAAAGAACTGGAACCAGAAACCCGTTGGACCACGGGAAATGTAGTTTGATAATTTCCACGTGTCCATAGAAAATACACATATATACTTAAAGATGGCATCTCCCAAATTTCATTCTTACAGCCAGAGGACAGTAATTTGATCCTGGGAGATCTTCAGGACAAAAAGAAATGAAGTGCAAACTTGAGAATCCTGTAGACACTGACATGGAGAAAGAAACCATGACCTTTACCCTTTTCCCTGGAAAACTTTTAGCTAGTTCAAGGAAGTTCTCTGCAAACTCCTTAAACTAATCCATAACTAAGGTGGGGGACCCTAGAGCTTTGCCTCTATACACTGGCATAAGAGGGAGCTATCAGGCTTGCTTTTGTTTAATTCTTCAGTAGCAGAGCTTACATTTCCTTAAGAAGAGGACCCAGGACACCACAGTAAAGTTCTTGAATCTCTCTGAAAACTCAAATATAAAATTTTTCTGTGTTTATTCAGTTAAAAGTAAAGCTGTTTCATTTGCTTGATCACATGGTTTGGTGGGGATATGAATGAGGGTGTAAACTCTAAATGATCACTCTATTGCAAATATTATTATATGGAAATAGATCTTGATCAATGATACATGTAAAATCCAGTTAAATTGCTCATCAGCTTCAAGAGGTAGGAGGGAGGAGGGGAGGGAAAGAACACAAATCATGTAACCATGGCAAATATTCTAAATTAATCAATTAAATAAATAAATGAAGTAGAGCTTTTTTTATGTTTGGAGTCTTGTGATACTAGATGCTTTCAAGGTGACCTAGTGGCAATCTTTAGGAGATTATCAATTATTGATGTCCTTGTTGATATGGGTAAGTGCAATGAACCAGAGAAGTGCTAGATCCCCAAAGTAGAGATCAAAGTTGCAACAGTTAGGTGATGTAGTAGATAGAGCACTGGACCTGGAAGCAGGAAGAGCTGAGTTCAAATTTGGACTCAGATATATATATATATATCAGCTGTGTGACCCTGGGCAAGTCATTTAATCTCTGTCTGCCTCAAGTTCTTTAACTGTAAAGCAGGGATGATAATATCACCAAATTCTTATGGTTGTTATAAGGGTTGAATGAGATGATATCTATAAAATTCTAGGCATGTAGTAAACACTATGTAAATTGTATATATTATTTTATATTATTATATATTTAGGTATCATTATGTATCATTTATATTATTAATTTCATATACAGATATTTTAAGTGAAGCAAGGCCCTTTCAGCCGGGGAAGGAAGGAAATTCTAATAATGAGGCTTACATTTTTTCATGTTGTTTCAAATCATACTTTATTATTATCCATGCCCTCATTAGATTGTCAGCTCCATGAAGGTAAGCATCATTTATTATTTATATTTGTAAAATGGGATAATGATATTTATAATACTTGTTTCCCAGGGGTGTTACGAGAATGAAATGAAAAAATGTGTAAAGTACTTCTCAAACCATAAAGACAATATAGAAATGTCAGTTATTCTTTAGAAATCATACCTCCCTCAACAATCAACCCAAAATTGTGAATATCACGCCTCTTTTATTCAGATTTATGTAATTATATCAAATGGCCTTGTACCTGTGGTAGCCAAGATACTTCTTGGGCAGCTCATGATCAAAGAAATCCACAAATAATACCAAAATCCCTTTAGCAAATGACAATTTCAACCTACTTTCACCCCATCAAATAATTCATTCAGGTTGCTATCAAATACAATCCTTTCAGGCTCACCTCAGGATCCATATATTTAGTCCACATTGACTGATTTAGGTTACACACACACACACACACACACACACACACACACACACACACACACACACTTTCTTTGCCAAAAGGTACTAGTGAATAAAGACAAAAGTTTCTGGGACTTAAAAGTCAAAGCCAGACACTTAAATATATACAAACAGAAAGGAGTGGGCTTTCAATAATCATGAGATAAAACTATGTTGATGTCCAGAACATATCAGACAGAAAGATATTCTACATGCCTTGCAAAGTTTTCATTTTCTAAGTCAAACCCCTTAGTGTTCTTGATCTTAGGATCTTGAAGGTCATCAAGTCTGCCTTCTTATTTTACAGAGAAAGAAACATATCTAGTGAGTGGAATTGAGTTATTCAAGATCACATAGTTACTATGTGGCCAATCCTAAATATAAATTCAAGTACTTTGACTCTAAGCACAGCCTTATTCATCAATGCTGCTCATTAGCAATGACAACCTAAGTTTTTACTAAGGTCTTCCTCTTTGATAATATCCCTTCTTCCCATTTTTCTCCTTTACCCACTTACTGTGAAATTCTCATCCTGAACTTGTAGTGTCAAAAATCTCATGTTTGACCCAAGAAGTCAATTTCATAAGATACTGCATTCACATTACAAGAAAGAAAAACTGGAGGAACAGAGCTGGAAGGATAAAGATTAGTTAAAAACAGATCTTTACTATATGAACAAAGTTTAAAGAAGGAGATAATTTCTAAGAATCATTTTACCCATTATTATGATTTTCCCTTCTAGTTGGCTTCTGGACAAAGGTCCCCCCTCTTCAGTTATTTATATTAGACTTTATAATACTTCTAAACTAAAATGGACCTTGGAGGGTCAAAAGAGCATCAAAGACCCAAAACATCATATATCTTCTTTAAGAAATTTAAGTTTCTTTAGTGCTTCACCTGTGACAAGCCAAAGTCATGTGAAGAACAGCAAAAGAAAATGAAAATGAAAAGTACCAGCAAATACTCAAAATTAATCAGATTAGAAAATCAGTGTCACACAGATCCTACTTAACTCTGGAAACTTTGATTTCCCCAAGTCCTGTGTGTGATATTTTGAGTCATCAGTTATATAAATATGGCTCATTCCCATTCCATGCATTCTCCACCAATGAACCAGACAGAAATTATAAATCAAATAGCAAAGTATTTAATTAGGACACAATAGCAAAGGAAGTAACAATGTAATATCATTCTTAACTCAACCCACTCATTCTAAAAACACAAGAAGATCTACAATTTCCTACTAACTCTCATATTTGAGGGAGAGAGAATAGTATTTAGAAAATCCCCATTCTCAAATGAGGGTGGGTTGTATTCCAACTGAAACATCTCTCAAGATTTATTCTCAGCCCTACAGCTGGCTATGCCCTATTGCTTCTCAACTCCACCTTTTATAGCTTTCCATAGTTGAGGAGCACCCCTTTGCCACTCTTGTTCCATTCTTCTTTCATAACTACTTTTCTATGTACCTCCACAGTTGTCTTCTGCTCCCAATCTGTTCTGCCTGCAAAGATGCTCCTCCATTCTTTTCTGCCTCTATGGCTCCTGCTTCTTGGCCAAATTGCTGCTGCCACCTACTGGCACTATCATCTGCTACCACTATGACTTCTCTACTTATCTGGGACCATGGGATAAATAGTCATCAGTGGCTACAACTTCATCTTCCTCTCTTCTGAGATTGTACTGACCAATATACCTTAGCAGCTAACCTGTACAATGTTTCAGCTCTTTTTTGTGGAAAAGGTCTATACAATATCCAACTAACATAAAAAGGGTCATTATCCCAGTAGCTCCCAAGACTTTTGCTATTCTCAAATCCCTGCCTAAAAAGGTTCCCCGTACTCACTTCTTACTGAATAGGGCAAACAAATTCCTTCCCTCATTTCCTTGACTTCTATGGACTTAATACTCTATAACTACTACACAGCCCAAAACATCCACCCATGCTTGGGACAAATATATGTACTGTTTTTTATCTGTCCTTTAAACTTCTAGCATATTACATATCAAAATATGCAAATTGTTTTAACACTTCTGATACATATCATAGAAGCATTTAGTAATAACAATGGTAATGATAACTTGCATTTATATAGTATCTACTATATGCCAGGCACTTTGCTAATTGCTTTTACCAATATTAACTGGAGAGGTGGGCACAGTTGACACCCTTTATTCTGCATCCATGCCATCCCAGAAGAATGTTGTTCTCCTCATATAATACTAAAAACTGATACTATATTGCATCAGCAAACTATGGAAGTATAAGAATCATTTTATACTAAATTCTATGACATGCAATAAAATAACAAGGGGGCATGAATAGCAAAAATCTGACTAAAACAGTCTAATAAAAAGATAGCCTTTATCTTCATCTTCATCATAGAATGTTAGCTCAAGAAAGGACATCAGAGATCATAAAGTTTGATTCTGTCATTTTACAAATGAGTAAATCAGGACTATTAGAATATAAATCAAATATTAACTGTCCAAAACCTTCATTAACAAACATCTACTGAGACCCTCACTGGAAATCCAATCACTGTTCATAATAAGGCTATTATGAGAAGGGTTGGGTGCAAGGGGAACTCTTTAAGATAATTCAGAAAATGAAATTTCCTATATTTTTATTCATCTCACCCAATTTCCATCCAACCCCTTTCCTTTTAAGAATATACAACTTTTAGCCAAATTCAAGGGCTAAGTAATGGTTCATCTCATCAATCAAGAATGACTTCTCCCTTCACTAAAGTTCCAGAATCCCAGAATGTCAGAGCAGGAAGGAGATCATCTGACCCAATCTGTACCTGAACAAGAATCTCTACCATATAAGTAAAAATTGAACCTTTCCTCAAACATCTCCAGAGAGGGACAATTCTCTCCTTCCTGGGACTACCCATTTTCATGCTTCCACAGGTCAGATTGCTAGGGTGGTTTTTTCCCTTACAAGTTGAAATCTGTCTCTCTTCAACTTCTACTCATTCTTCCATCCCTCACTGATCTTCCCCTTCTTTAAAAACTAACAACCTTTGTAGCACATAATTTACCACTCTTGGCCATACATTGTTGTAATATTTGATAATTGTTGTATATGTTCATCTTTTCTAGTCAGTTTGACTGTAATCTCCTTGAGGGCAGGCGCTAGGCTTTACTTTTTCTTTCGTATTCTTCAGAATCTCTAATGCAATGTTTGGAATAGTGTGTGTGTGTGTGTGTGTGTGTGTGTGTGTGTGTGTGTGTGTGTACACACACACACACATACAACAAAGACTGGCTGGTACAAGTTAAGGATACTTTTTTGCCAACCATATGATTAGTCTATAGCAGTGGTTCCCAAACATTTTTGGCCTACCACCCCCTTTCCAGAAAAAATATTACTTAGCCCCCTGGAAATTAATTTTTTTAATTTTAATAGCAATTAATAGGAAAGATAAATGCACCTGTGGCCATCACCGCCTTCCTGGATCACTGCAGCACCCACCAGGGGGCAGTAACGTCCACTTTGGGAATCACTGGTCTATAGTTTTCACAGCAAATAATTCATAATTCATGTGGTAACTAACTTCCAGAATCATTCATCTCCCCTAAACCTCAAAGAAAAATATTCTTTTAATACCAGGCTAAGTAGCATGGATAAGGAAGACCTTGCTGACATTAAAAGCAATTCAATTACAGCATTGGATCATCCATGCAAAAGAGGTGCTGGAATTTCCAATATTAGAGAACATATTTGATATACTATTATCTTTAGGCAGCATAAATGTAACCCTTTATGGAGACCTTGGAATAAAGTGTATAAACTCTTTATTTTCCTTCTAAGTTCTGAGGTTCTCAGTGCAACTCACTTAGCTGCTAGAGAAAGATCTGAAGGGAAAACCACAGAGAGGCTGTTGAAAAAAGGTATATCTGGAGGTCAAGCCAAAGAGCTCAAAATCAAAATTCTTGGGGGCCTTGCCTAACTCTGTTGTCTCCTTGGAGTACAACTCTGAGTGCATCACAAGGTCTTGCTTTTCTCTATGTTAGAACAGGATTAGCAACACTCAACATTTCATTTGTAAAGCCCTCTAAATTCAGGAGCTAATCTCTTACCCAGTGTAATTATCTGCTTTATTATTTATTAATATTAATAACAATGGTGACCTTCACACACAAAAATGATGCTGCTAACCCACCATTAGAAGGGCATAAAGTGATTTTTATGTCAGTGGGGATGGACTGGTTCATGTACACATTTTATTGCCAAGTCTTCCTTCTGATCAATACTACCCTTTAGCAAAAATGGAAGAAAAAAAAAGCCAACTAACACATTGATAATGGAATTCAAGACTTTATCTCATTAGCACTCTGTTCTAAATATCAGTTTCAGATTCTTATCCAGAGCCTAGCACAATCACCTGCACTTAATAAATGTTTAATTTAATTTAATTTACATAATCATAGAATATAAGAGGAAGAAGAGTCCTTACGATTATCTGGTGCAGTTCTATGTGACAAATACTGTGTTGGTAGTTAGGGATATAAGCACACACACAAAAAAAAAATTAAACAATCCTTAGTTGCAACGAGCTTATATTCTAATCATTCCACCTTTCTAACTTCCTATCATAGTATCTTTCCTCACCAAAACTGAACCACTTGTTGCTCCCTTGCCTCCATGCAATCACTTACACTGTTCCTTGGATCTAGAATTTCATACCTTCCCTTCTTTGATTATTTGATTCCTGAGTCTACATTTATCATCCTTGTTCTTAATTAGTTTTCTTCTCTTCACTGTTGTGACCCTGAGGTTGACCAGCTCAACCACATATTCTAGCCTTAACTTCCTTACCCAGTTGCCCCACTGTCATTCACAACCTGCCCTTTTCAACCCATTTTCAACATTTTCATCCATCTTTTCTCTTCATACTCTCAAGTTACTAAATACTATTAGAGAAAAATCACACCACTGTTATCAACCAAATTCACTACAAAACACTAAAAACCTCCTCTACCACTTTTTTACCTTCTACTTACCTTTTCCCCTACTCTTACTCTAAACCCTCTCTAAATCTGGTACTGGCTAAGAAATAAAGAGGTAGGTCAGTGGAACAGATTAGGTGACCAAAACCTAGTAATAAATGACCAACGTAATTTAGTGTTTGATAAGTCAAAAGATCCAATTTGGGGGTACAAGAATTCTCTATTTGACAGAAACTGATGGGAAATTTTGAAAGGTATGGTGAAGATTGAGAATAGGCTAACATCTCATGCCATATACCAAGATAAAGTCAACTTGGGTATATGTAAATATAAAGAGTAATACAGTAAACAAACTAGAGGAGCAGAATAGTCTTCCTCTCAGATCTATGGTTAAGGAAAGAATTTAGGGCCAGATAGAGATAGAAAGCATTATAAAATGTAAGATGGATAATTTTGATTATATTAAATTTAAAAGGGTTTATACAAACACAACAAATACAAAAAGATTAAAAGCAAAGCAGAAAGTTAAGGGAAAATTTTTGCAACAAGTGTCCCTGATAAAGGACTAATTTCTCAAATTTACAGAGAACTAAGTCAAATTAATAAAAATAAAAGCCATTCCCCAATTAATAAATACTCAAAGAATATGAATAGGCAGTTTTCTGATGAAGAAAGCAAAACCTTCTCTAGTCATATGAAAAATATGCTCACAATCACTCTTGATTAGAGAAATCTAAATTAAAACAACTCTGAATTATCACCTCACACCTATCAGATTGACTAATATGACAGAAAATAAAAATGATGAATGTTGGAGGGGATGCAGAAAAATTGGGCCACTAATACACTGTTAGACTTGTGATCTGATTCAACCATTCTGGAGTGCAATTTGAAACTATATTCAAAGGACTCTAAAACTATGCATATTCTTTGAACCATCAATATCATTAGTAGGTCTGTATACCAAAGAGAGTGTAAAAGGAGTGAGGGGGATATGACAGGGAAAGGACCTATTTGTACAAAAATATTTATTGTTGCTCTTTTTAAGATGGCAAAGATTTGGAAATTGAGGGGTTGTCCCTCAACAGGGAATGGCTGAACAAGTTGTAGTATATGATAGTTATGGAATACTATTGTGCTATAAGAAACGACAAGTGGGATGAGTTCAGAAAAATCTGGAAAAACTTACATGAATTGATGCAAAGTAAAGTGAATAGAACCTGAAGGACACTGTATACAAAACTGACAGCAGTATTTCTTGATGAACAACTATGAATGATTAGTTATTCACAACAATCCCAGAGACTTATGATGAAAAATACCATCTACCTCCAGAGAAAGAATTGATGGAGTCTGAATGCAGACTGAAACATACTGTATTTCATTTTATTTCTTTCTCTTCTTTTTTTCATTTGGCATCTCTTCCACAATATGATTGATATATGATTACACATGTAAAACCTATATTAGATTGCTTATTGTCTCAGGGATGGGTGAGGTCAGGGAGGGTCAGAAGAAGAAAAAGAATTTGGAATTAATTTTTTAAAGCTTAAATATAATTTTTAAATATAAAGGGGAAAAATAAAATATTATTTTAAAAATAAATCTTCATCCATCCTTTACTTCTATGCCAGGAAAAGGTTGCTCTTCTTGCCAACATTAACTTTTCTACCTGTGCTCTCAATTTCATTCACTCTTGTCTCCTATAGGAGTTGGCCAATCAATCATTCCCTCTCCATACTTCATCTTCAATCTCTCCTTATCTCCTCTATTTTTTCCACTATCTACAAGCATGCTCAGGAAAACTCTCCCTTGGTCCTGCTAGCCTTCCTAAAGCTATCGTCTTCACTCTTCCTTCCCTTTAACTTCTAAAGTCCTTTATATCTTTGCCTCCAGGTCCTCACCATCCAGTCATTTCTTGCAATCCAATTTTCAATTCCATAGCTCAATAGAAACTAATCTCTCCAAAACCAAATTTTCAAAAGGATAAATTTGAGCAAATCCAGAAGAGGGCAAACAAGATGAAGTGTCATCTGAGGATTGTTTAAAGTAATAAAGAATGTTCAACTTCGGGGGAAAGATGCTTAAGGGGATATGATAATGTCTAACAACTATTTGAAGTATTATAGTGTGAAAGGGGAATTCAGTGTGGGATTCTTTGCCCCAGAGGGCAGAACTAAGCTGGGTAGATGCTGCAGAGAGTTTGCTTTAGGCTTCATGAAAAATGTCTGTAAAGATCAGGGTTATCAAGCAATGCAACAAGTTTCCTGGGCAGATAGTAGATTCCCAATCATTGGCAGCAAAGTTGTTGTCAAACTGATGAACTTAAAGTAACTCCTCAGCTAACAGAATCAGAATACAATTTAGCCTTCAAGTAGTTATGGTAAAACACTTGTCACTTGGGTAGGTACAGGTTGGACTTCATGTCCTCTAAAATCTTTCCCAGCTCTTAAATTCTGTGACTTTCTATGGGATTGCTATGGGTTAGAATGATCAAGGAAGTCTTCTGAGGAGGTAAGCTTTGAGGGGGGTACCAAAGCCTGAGTAGAATATAAAGTAGGGAGAAAGAGAATAAAAATTTTAGAGCACCTACTTTACTATCTCCTTTTTACAGTTAAGGAAATGAAAATAAGCACAGGTTAAATGACTTGCCCAGGGTCACAAAGCTAGTAAGTATCTGAGTTGGGATTTGAATTCAAGCTTTCCTGAATCCAAAATCACTTATTTATCCACTTAGACAATAGAAGAAAGGAAAGGGGTTGTTCCAGGTAAAGAAATAACATGAATAAAAACATAAAAGCAGGGGGGGATATGAATTGCTTAACAAACAATAAAGAAAAACTAGGCCTGGCTAGAGCAGAATTTGAGAGGCAGTAACCTAGGAGCTAGAAAAGTGATGTTAGTACCAGATAATAAAGAATCTTGAAAGAACAGAAGAGATGTGTAGTCTAATATGGCAGAAAATAGGAAGTCACTTTAAGGCTTGATTCAAGGAATAATATGATGAAAGTGGGGCTATAGGAAGATTATTCTGGCTACCATATGTAAGGGAACCAGAAAAGACTGGGGTCAGGGAGACAAGAGTAATTTTTTTTTTATGATGAAGCTAACACTAAAGAGAGTCAGAACTTCCCAGCTAGGAACAGAACAATGACATTTCTGTCTCCTAATTTCCCTGCTCTCTGAATCTGCACTAGTGCCATATGGCATTCTTTTCTTCTACCTCCTACAGTTTTGCCACTAAATTAATGAATTTCCATTTCTCCAGAGCTTAAAGCTCGCTGCATAAAAGGTGCCATTCAGGAATCCTATCATCAGCAATATTCAGCAGTGTACTTAGACTCACCATGTGTCTTCCCATTGCCTTTGGAGTCACCTGAATTTTTTCTTCTTCTGAGAGAGTAGTGCTTCATGACTCACAGTCCTAGAGCATCACTGGGAAAACATTAGCATAAAAAAGATGGGGTTTTGAAGTATGTATCAACACTTTAGCTGACGAAATAGTGATGCAGCTCGAAAGTTATTAAAAAGTAGGTTAATGAATCCAATATGATATTTTAAAAGGCCAAAGTAATGTCCTGTTTTGGGGCCCCAAAAGCCAACCATAGATATATGGTACTCTTGACTATAAAACAATTCAGGTAAAAAACATACCTGGGGTTCTAAGTAGATTTCAAGCTCAATGTAAATCAATAGTATTATTTGTCAATCAACAAAAAAGGTGACCAGAATGAGAAAGGTGATAGTCCCAGTGTACTCTGCCCTATTCAGACTATATCCAGTCTAGATGCTCATGTTTTAGGAAAGACACTTGATGCTTTAGAATGCATACAAAGGCTGGTAACCAGTAGGGTGAGTCAAATAGAAATTATAACACACAAATTGTGTATGGAGTGTTTAGGGAGGACTAACACTGCTGGTATGATAGCAGCTCATCCACCTTCAGTGTACACCTCTCACTCAATTCTCATCCGTGGCTCTAAGCAACTGTAGAATGCACAGTGGCCACACCCTGGGAAAATCATCTCATCAGGCAGGCTAAACCATGTTGAGAGCAACCAGTGGTGAATTAGGGGAATATCTACCCCACGCATGCAAAGACGTCTCTCAGTGGAATTTCCGGGCAGGTAAGAACAATTCTTCCAACAGCCCTCAAGGTGGCTATTGAACACTTAGAGCTCGGTCAGACATTGAAGATGTCAAGGTCATCCACTGCATCCCAGTCATCCTGACTTTTGTCTTCAACGACTTCAACGACTTCAGAAAAATGAAGCTGATGACTTTGTGCAACTCTTTCTCACTTAAATGTAATCCATGAGCAAAGCAGAGAAAGCATTGCTCCCTGAAATCATTGGAACTCCTTGAAAATAAAGGAGGAGCAACAAAATTAAACAAAGACTAGTTAAAGGATCTTTAATCTGAAAAGAGAAGATTTGAAGGTGGGGGAAGGAGCATGATTATGATTTTCAAATAATTTTTAAAAGTCTAAGAGGGCATTCAGCCTTGTGGTAACATTTGCATAGCTAATTCCCAGAGGGAAAGCCCTCCACCAATACAGATAGCAAGACTTTCATTTTTAAGCATTAGAGAATTGCCTGAGGTCTCTGTTTAACCAGTTTAGTGTGTCTCAGAGATGGGACTTGATCTCAGGGCTTGCTGACCCACGCTCTTTAAGCCACACTGTATTATATTAATAGCTTACATTAATATGGGTTTCAGGTTTACAAAGTATTTTACATAGATGACCTCCATTGATCCATACAACTTGGTTGTTATAAGATTGAGATAAGAAATGCATGTATCATTTTCCTCCTTTTGGGGGATGAAAAAGCAGATTTTTTAAAAATTATTTTCAGGACTTATCTATAGTCACTTGGCTAGTAAGTGGCAGAGCTGGGCCTCTGACTCTCATCTCCTGATCCAGATCTAGCTTTCCCTCTGTTATAGCATTGCTTCATGCCAAAGAATAACATTGTGCCCAGACCTGGTGGGCAAAAGTAGGAGCAATGAAGGTAAGCTACAGAAAGGCAGCTTTCGATTGACTATGAGGGAAGTCTTCCTAATGGTTAATACTGCACAAAATTTAATAGTTAGAGCTCCTTTTCCCCACCTCTACCCCTGAATGCTGAGTAGTCATGCAGGATGTAGAGGGAGTTCATTCTTAGGTATTGGTTAGATCCAATGACCTCTCAAGTTCCTTCTAAATTGGAGTTTCTGTTATACTCATTATTATTTTTAGAAGAAAGTCACTCAATATTTGAAAGACAAAAAGCATTAATAGCCACAAAGAAGAGGAAAAATAAATGTAGTTATGATGTTCTCCCCTGAGCACATGGACTCACCAACCTGGTCTCCTGCTTATGACATATCTCTGTTTAATCTAGATTGGGATTCCCCTGGGCAAGGAATATGTCTAACTCTGGATTCTGACAATGCTTTATGTTTTCACTGGTTTACAATTAATGAAAAAATAATAATAATGAAGTAATTACTCTTGGAGGCCACCTTTGGTACAGGGTCACAACACCAAGCCACAGTGAAAGAATAAGAAAGGGCACAATCCTCACAGAGCATTGTGTTTTTTGGAGAAGCTGCTTTTCATAAATAGAAGAAAATGAAATGTGGTCTCTTATAGAGAGTTACTCATGCCTAAGGTGCCCTAGTAGGTTTTATACAGTAATTACACTTGGACAGGACTTTGGCAAGGATGGGGGAAGGAAATTCAATACTACTTCTGTCTTTTTGAGAAAACTATTCTCTCTCCTTTGTAGGTTGGGCAAGATTGCCAAGCCCCATGTTTTCCTGTTCACGAAAATAGGAATGGGTCACTGTGGAAATGCACATCTACCAACATATTATCTAGTCTCCCATCTCCAAATTTTTCTGGACTAGAAGGCAGAATGACCAGCTGGCACTTCAGCATGGCTGCTAGAAGAAAGGGAGATACCAAGCCTTTCTTCATCAGGGAAGTTAGCTTAGCATCCAGAGGGCAAACTCCAACTAAGAAGCAAATGTAAGGCTTTGAAAGTTGGAGTTTAGAGAAGGGAATGCTATATCTTCAGATTTTGCTGGTTTTTATTACAAAGGGCCATGTTACAGTGTTAACAGTAACCTGGTAGAAGACAGACGTTCAAATCAGTAAAGCCTGGAGTAATGTGAAATTGAGTTGATGAAACTGAAAACAGCAACAAGGTCCAAGAAAGCATATCACACCTCCAGTTTTCTGAGTATTCAGAAGCACTTTTAACACAATCTGATTCTCTTTCTTGGAAAGTAAGACAAAGACATGCTGGAATAGTTGAAGAGCAAGATAAGAGATAGCAAGTATCTTGACAAGTCATGTAAAATGTGTGATACTTTTTACAGTAGTAAATTACTGGAAACAAAGTAGATGGTCATCAATTAGGGGATTGGCTAAGGAAATTGTGGTCCACAAATGTAACAGAATATTGTTGCACTTTAAAAAACAAAGAGTTTGATGAATACAGAGAAGCAGAGAGAGACTTATATGAACTGATTTGAAGTAAACAGAGCCAGGAACAAAAAAGACACAGTTACAACAATCATGTATCTTTGCCCAAAAAAACCCAGAAACAATCGAAACAAGTAAACATCAACAAAGAATAAAATATTTAGATGATTCTTGAATTATGAGGTTGTTTTGAGAAAAATCTCTAGAGTGGGTTACTGTCCTCAGGCCAATGATTTTAATATTTTAATGACTCTATTTCAAAATTATTAGTTTCCTTTGTAATCTTATGTGTTTTATTTTAAAACATTATTCTGATGAGTCAATAAAAACATTATTCTGATGAATCAATAAACTTCACCAAATCACCAAAATTCTAAATGTTCATGACACAAAAGACATTTAAGAACAATGGACCAGAGAAATTGAATTATTATCAATGTATCGTATTGTTATTAATAACATATTAATTATATCATATTCCTCACTTGAGAATTCATCTTAGTATCCCTACGAAAAAAATGTATTCTTCCTTAGCCCAATCAAAACTTTAACTGCTTCCCAGAGTACTACTGACCTCCATTAGATAGTAATCTGATGGAAGTAATTTATATTAATTTACAAATGACTGATAGATTTAATATACCCCATCTACATTTTAAAAGAAGAGTTTATTAATTAAATCTCTAATTGAAATATGTGAAAGAAGTATTTTTAATAGTTAGCTTATAGCCACACATCATCCACTTATATCTTCGAGGGCTCTGTTAAAAAAAACTTTTTGGGGAGATTAGAATTGGTGCCATAGCAAAGTATATAGGTCTGTAAATTTGCTATTTTTTCATATTTTGGTAACTTTGTTTCTATTTAATTGTTTTCTTATTTTTTAATCCTGTGTGTTTTATCATGCATTTAAAAACATCATTCTGAGGAGTCCATAGGCTCCATCAGATTGTCATAAGGTTTATACACATACACACATACACACATGGAGCTCCCTTTATCTAGGAAATATTGAAAACTCTGAATTCAGAAAGTAGAAAGCATTCCCAGTAAGGCAAGCTCTGAGTAGCAAGTAGACTCAGGGTACAGAAATGATCAGAGTTGGGTGGGGTGGTCTGATCAATTAGCAATAAAAAACAACATGAACATTTAGGTAGTAAATGTTGACTTCAACAACTTCAACTATTAATCAAAAGGGTACTCTGACAATGAGCAGCCCAGGTTTGTGTCTGATTGAATATCTAAAAGAGAAACTTTCAAATGAGAACTCAGTCAATAGTCCATCTGAGCTCAGTACCTCTGAAGTGAGTATGGAGTGTTCCTTCACTCATGCATAAGATCTTGGAACAAAGAAATGTAAACAGCCCACTGCCAAGTAATGTTCTGTCTGTTGCCTATACATAACAAGTGCATAACAATGCCTCACATTGCTCTGCCCTGATCATGAGCTATCATGCCATTTCATGCCCTTTGGCAGTAGGTCAAAAGGTTTTCCACAGGCCTTCAAGTAGCATGATAAGAAAAAAAAATTGATTCTATTCTCCCAAAGACAGAAATAATGAACCCTCATAATCTGACTCTGACCCACCTTTCTAACTTCATTTCCATGCTACATTGCTGACTGAAGTCAGAGGAGTCTGCTTCCTAACTTGAAAAACAGACCTTAAAAGTCCTATACTCATGCCTCTGGGCCTGGAATGGCCTATTAGTTCAACCAATTGCTATCTACCCTTAAAGGCCTAGATCAAGTCCTCTTACCTCATCTGGAACGTGGTCATCTACTTCTTCCTCACTCTCTAATCTCAAACTACCTGAACTCGAAGTGCCATCTCCCTTCTGCAAGTTGTTGTTTTTTTCCTCCTCTTCCCCTCCTTTGGCATCTTTGGTACCACACTACATATTACTAAGATCAAATGACAATGTATACATGAGCCATTTTCCTCTATTAAGCACTTTTTTCCTTTTAGGAATATTTATGCAGCATTTCAATGGCATAAAGTCCAAAACTTGCAAAATTTAAAAGATGAACTGGTGAGTTTAAGAGATAACTGATCTCATTTGACCCTCACGATATCCCTAGATAAGTACTACAAGTATCAATCATTATCCTCATTTTTTCAGATGAGGAAACTGAGGCTCAGCAAGGTTGGTTATATGACTTACCATGATTACACAACTGGTAAACATCAGAGGCAGGATTCAAACCAAGTCTCCCTTACAAAGATCAACCCTTTAGCCACCCCATCATTCCACTTTATCTGTTTAGATGTGCTGCATATACCTTGTCTCCTTTCTCTAGTGCAAGCTGCTCAACAGTCAGTTTTATTCACATACTCCTTAACACCAACCTAGCACAGGGTTTTGCTAAGAGAAATTCAATCAATCCTTGCTTCAATTGATGGATTGATAATAGAGCAGCAAAATAAACCCCTTCCATCACTCTGGCAGACCAGATTCTGAAAGAACTCAGTTGGCCGAGAAATCCCTGCACTTCATCTTCACCCCTCCCTCCTTCATCCTGGTAAGATAAAGACAGGCAGAGGGGAGCAGAACTCTGGCATTAATTAGGCTGAAAGGAACACAGTCATCTCTGTGGGATTGAAAATGGACTTGCCTCAGGGAGAACACTCTTCAAGGAGAGCTCATTCTTGGGAAAATACTACTCTCTCAAGGCTGCCAAGGCCAGCCCTCCCATCATCTGCCAAGTCAGCACCACCCCCACAAGTTGGACCAGCCCAGGATGCCAGCCTAGCTGAACTGATGAAAGAAGTTTCCCCCAGACAGATAGGCGATAGTCAAGGAATTCTGAAACCACTCGTTCCAGGCTTTGTCTCTCCCTCCCCACCACCCCCAGAGGCAAATACCAGTCTGTTGGTGAGAGGCAGACTGTATGGTGGGATTGTCAGAGCTGAACAACATAAACATGGACTTGGGGGGCCTTGGGCCCGAGCTGAAGTTGCCAGAGTTCCTGAGGGCTGTCCTTGCACGCCTCTGTTCCAACCCCCCCCCCACCCCTTCCCTTTTTGCCAGCTTGTTTTCGCTCCTGAGGTTGAAACTTTCAAACCTCAAGGACAGGAAACTGCCCAGTCTCCCAGGTGCAAGTACTAATTATAACCAGCTGCTCTGAGAAGTGCCTTTCTCAGGCCCACTTCCTTTCTCACAGGCTGCTAACAAACCCACACCCTCGCTGCCTCACACCTTGGATGGTTAGAGTGGTTTTCTCCAACTATGACTGAAATGTTAATGTTCTGCCTTCATTTTCTATATTAGTTTCTTTAGGGCAGTGGTTCTTAAAGTGTGGCCAGTGGACTCCTGTGGGCCCCTGTGACCCTTTCAGGGGGGGGCCTATGAGATCAAAAACATTTTCATAATCATACTAAAATGGAATTTACCAATTGAAATACTCCTCCCTTTCCCAACTATATATCGGTGAGGCCAGGTTTTCTTCATATACTTCAATTAAAACAACATACAGAAGCAGGTTGAATGCAGAAGCAGATATGAACTTCCTATTATTGTCTATTAATCCAGACAAAGAGATTTGCAAGTATATAACAATATCACTCTTCTTACTAAATATGGAAGAAAAACTACATTTTGTGTTATTGTTGTTGTTTTGAAAACTATCATTATTTTCATTTTAAAGTCTTATTCGTATTAATAGATAATAGGGTTAATCCAAAGCTGGAGTGCTGGCCATGCAGTAAGGAAGATTTGAGTTCAGATCCTATTTCACATGCTTCCTAGCTTTGTGGCCCTAGGCAAATCATTTGGCCTGTTTGACTCAGTTACCTCAAATGTAAAATGGGGATAATAATAATAATAATAGCACCTAACTGTCAGAGTTGTTGTAAATGGCATATTTTTTAAGTACTTTGCTAACCTTAAAGCACTACCTAAATGCTAGTTCTTGTTATTATTTTAATGAATTAATACAAAAATATTTTTACATTTGTCAGCTCTAATTTCTAGTATGGTAAATATTGATTAGGAGATCAAAAAATAAAAAGGGAAAGGGATCTGTTTGTACAAAATTATTTATAGCAGATCTTTTTATGGTAGCAAAGAAACTGGAAATTGAAGGGATGAACATCAATTGGGGAATGGCTGAACAAGTGGTGATAAATGATTATAATGGAATGCTATTCTGCTTTAAGAAATGATGAGCAAGATGATTTTAGAAAAACTTACCTGAACTTACACAAACTGATGCAAAATAAAGTGAGCAGAACCAGAAGAACATTGTATACACAGTAACAGCAATATCATATGATGAACAATTGTGAATCACCTAACTATTCTCAGCAATATAGTAATCCAATTCAATTCCAAATATTTGCAATGAAAAATATCATCTAACTCCAGAGAAAAATGGATGGAGTCTGAATGCAGATTAAAATGTACTATATTTCTCTGTTTTTTTGTTGTTTTTTTTTGTTTGTGATCTCTTCCACAAAATAACTAATAAGGAAAAATGTTATACATGATTGCACATGTCAAATCTATATCAGATTGTATATCATATCAGGGTAGAGGGAAGGAGGGAAGGAGAGAATTTGCAATTCAAAAAATTTTAATGCTGAAAATTGTTTTTACATATGATTGAGGGAAAGCATTTTTTAAACTTTTAAGTTTGTTGGGGTCCTCAAACAATTTTTAAAAGTGTAAAGGGGTCCTATGATCAAAAAGTTTTAGAATTTTTGCCTTAAGGAATAGAAAAGTGATGACACAGGTGCTATAGAGAGGTATTTGAGAGAATTACTAATGGCTTTCTTCTAAGCATCTTTCTTCCTTCCTTTTTCTCTTCCTCTTTGCTTCCTGTAAGGGAAAAGCTGCAGGTAAGAAGCAATTAGCAATGGCATCTGTCCCTCAGCTTTCCCTGTCTCTTCCTATGTTATTTTCACTCCTCAATATGTCTAGTTTCACCAGTCTCAAACAGTACAAAAACCAAGACAGCCTCCACCACCCGCAAACCAGGCCCCTTCAGAGGCTTTTGATATTTGTCTCTTTCCTGAGAGTTTAGAAAGAAAAACTAGCTAGCACCAATGTCCAACATGACCTCCCTCATCAAAACAGAATCAGAGGATCTTAAAGTTGAAAGGGATCTCAGAGACCATTTAGCCCTCTCTCTCCTCTAGAGCATCTCTACAAGCAATTGTACTGGCTTTGTTTAAAGACCTCTAGGAAATGGAAACCAGTCATCTATAAATATAGTCCACTTAACTTTTGGATAATTCTACTTCCTAGGAAGTTTTTCCCGATACCAAGTCTAAGTCTGCCCATTGCTCCTCGTTTTCTATCTGCTCTGGGAATAAGCAAAACCAAGTTAGTTCTTCTTCCTCAGGACAGCCCTTCAAAGACTTTTAGCTCCTCATCAGGTTCACCCTGAGTCTTATCTTCCCCATCCTAAATAATCTTTTCTTGACATGGCATAGTCTCAAAGTCTTTCATCATCCTGGTCACTCTTCTCTGAATTATCTACGGCTTATCAATGTGGCCTTGGATAGTGAGATTAATAACGCCTTAGGCTGGTCAAGGCTGAGTACAGTAAGATAATCCTTTACCTAGTTTTGGATAATACGTCTTTAGTAAGGCACAAACTCCAAGCTTTCTTGACCACCATATCACACTGATGATGTACACTGAGCTTCAGTTCCACTAAAATCTAAACCCCACCTTATTCCTATGAAATTGAATTTTTGAACCCAAGAATAAGACAGCTAGCAGTTATATAGCACTTACTATGTTCTAGGCACTGTGCTAAGTGCTTTCCAATTATTATTTCATTTGATACTCACAAAAACCTGAGGAGTGAGTGCTATTATTATCTCCAGTTTACAGATAGGGAAACTGAAGCAAACAGAGGTTCATGTTTTAGTACCATTATGAGAATGGTTTTGATAACTACCCACTGCCTCACTGATTAAATTTGTGGTCAAATTACCTAGAAGTTTAAATGAATTAAGACATGGTTGGAATGTTTCTTTTCTTGTTTTTATTTATTTGTTTTGTTTTATTTTGTTTGAGACTGGGTCTCTATATCTCACCCCTGCTAAAAGTGTAGCAGCCACTTATAGGACAGCTCTCACTACTGATTGGCATGAGAGTTTTGATTTACTGTTTCCACATAGGCTGATTCATCCTCCACTTATTTAGTCTGGGGGGACCTCCCACTTCTGGGGATTTTCTGTTTTGATGCCTAACTTAAGACAGATCCTTGATTGGCTTTTGCCTTATTGTGTCTCAGAACTTCTGAATTCCCAGCCTTCCCAATAGCAGGGATTATTGGTATGTATCTCCATCCTTGAAGATTTAGAATTTTGTTAAAATTTAACTAGCAGATTACTCCTAAAGACAAAGAGAAAAGACTTATATCTGCAAAAAATATAGTGTTACTTCCTCCAACAGAACAGATTGCAACCCCCCTAACACCTAGTAGATGGTCTTCAAGAGTTGCCTTGACTGAAAATTAAATTATCATACTCAGACCATACTGGTTTTGAAATTCCATAAATTTAACTAGGATGAATCTTAGATAATAGAAATTTGTTTGTTCAGTCATTTTACAATCATGTCTGACTTTTCAAGACCCTTTTTTGGTGGTTTTCTTGGCAAAGATACTGGAGTTCGTCTTTTCTTTACTGCTCATTTTACAAATGAGGAAACTAAGGTAAACAGGATAAATTGACCTGCCCATGGACAAATAGCTAGTAAGTATCTGAGGCTAAATTTGAACTCAGATCTTCCTGATTCCAGGCCCAGCACTCTAAGCACTGAGCCACCTAGTTGCCTAATAGAAACATTGAACACATACGCATTTCTTTTTCGTCTTTGTTAAGTCATTTCAGTCCAATTCTTCATGACCTCATTTGGAATTTTCTTGGCAAAGATACTGAAGCAACTTTCTATTTCCCTCTCCAGCTCATTTTATATTTGAGGAAACTGAGGCAAAAAGGATTAAGTGACTTGCCTGGGATCACATAGCCAATAAGTGTCTGGAGCCTGATTTGAACTCAGGAAATTGAGTCTTCCTAATTCCAGGCCTGGTACTAATATTGCATCACCTACCTGCCCTAAGAAAAACAATAATAATAATAATAATAATAATAATAACAATAACAATAATAATGATACTGGAATAATTTGCCATTTCCTTCTCCAGAGGATTATGGTAAACAGAGATCAATTGATTTGCACAGGTTCATATAACTAATAAGTAATTAGGCAGAATGGAGCTCAGGTCTTCCTGACTCCAAGCTCAGCATTCTTTCCATGGTGCCACCTAGATGCCCCCAACAAATTTCTCATACTAATGTTTTCCAAATGTAGCCCAACATGACTAGGCCAATATAACTTATAGAAAGATATAATAGTTGGTAAGTCCTTATCATTGTCATCATTATCATCCTCATAAGGTATGGGACTCCAGGATATTGTTCCATCTAACTGCAGAATGTACTATACTTTCCAGTGGGAACTTCCCTGGTCCTCTTAAGGCTTGCCTTGGTCTCTGGTCTTCATGAATGAGGAAGACAGTTCTCTATCTAGCTAGCCCCTAATGATTTCTCTCTTGGCTTTCTAGTCATCCTTAACTGGCTATTATTGCTTCTTTCATTCTTCTTGAATGTCTCTAAAGTTCTAGGTCCTTGAAGATTTTCCCTCTCACCCTTGTTCTGTATCTACATCCTGGTTGGTTTGCCTAAATTATCTTCACTAGTGAGAATAATAATTCTCACACATGCATTCATAATGCTTTTAGGTTCATGAATTACCTGTGAAGTAGGTCACATAAACATTCTCCCAATTTTGCAGATGAGGAAACTAAGATTCAGAGTTAAGACAAGTTGTCAGTGGCTATATAGCTAGTAAGTAATGTAGCCCTGATGTCAAGCCCATTGTTCTTTGCAGTTTGCACCATATTGCCTCTCTTCTGCCCTTCTGATGAGCCTCTGTTTCTTACCTATTATTTAAGAATAGTATCTGAACCCATTACCTCTATCAGCCACAAACCTCCTCAAAGCTGACACCACCATCCCTAGAGCTTGTCTAAATTGCACTGGATCTTTCCAGCTGGCTATATAAAATTATCATGTCTTCCTGTTTTAAGTATTGTACCACAGCTTCCCCCTTAGACCTTCCATTTAGTGCCTGTTTTCTGTCTGAAAAGCACCAATAATTCTCATCTCATCTGCTAAGCAGAGATGACTGCCAGATCCAAAATTCAATGAGCAAGCTATAGTCACCAGTACTATCTACTTTTCCATGATTAATTTAGATGTCACTCCACCCACAAGGAATTGACTTTTCCAGAATTAAGACAATAAGAGATTTGTAATAGAAAGACATATTATATTTGTAAAGAAGGATCCTCTTTATCCAAGGTTTTGCTTTCCACAGTTTCAGTTATCTGCACCCAACCAGAAACACTGGAGGTTTACAAATAAAGAGCTGGACGTCCACCTGTGAAGCCCTGGAATACCCACAAAGCACCAGAATTCCACCTATGACAGTGGTCTGCCCCCAGCAATAGTCTCTTCTGCTTCCACTTTCACTTTTTTAATTTTGGGGAGGGAGGGATGGAGGGGGTGTTGTTACAGAACTCCTAGGAAAGGAGCAGGAGCAAGGAAAGACAGAGACAGACAGACAGAGAGAGAGAGAGAGAGAGAGAGAGAGAGAATATATGGGTCAACAGGTATTTGCCTTTATCCACAGTTTTAGCCATTCACTACAAGTCTTGGAACATATCCCCTGTGGATATGGGGGGGGGTCTATTTTATAATGATAATGATTTCTTCCAACATTAAGAGGAGAATTGTTTTCTCATATTCCCCTTTCATTCTTTCCATTCTTCCTCCTTCCCCATTCACCCTTGTTATGACAAATTGGCATAATAGTTATCTTCAAATATTTGAAGGGCTGTCATGTAGGAAAGTAATTAGATTTGTTCTGCTTGGCCCCAAAGGGCAAAATTAGGAGAAATAAATGGAAATTCACAGGTTTAAAAAAAATAGAAATGCTGAGTTGCCTGAGTTTTAAGAACAAATGACCTAATATACAAAGCAGTTACTATTCCTATGTAAGTGCTCAAGATGTAATTGTTGAGTAAATCCATGAGTGAATAAATTGTTCATGATCTCCAGCTTTGCCCACCAACAATTCATTCATTCATTTTTCTATTCATTTAATTTACAGGCATGTTCAATGTTTTCTCTGTCATGTAATTGTCTAGGTCACTGCTCATGGAATCATAGAAATCAAATTGAACAGAACTTGAAAAAGTATGTAGTTCAAACCAAGACTGAGAGACGTTAAGTTACTCACCAATGATTAAACCAGTAAATTCAGAACCACGAGTCAATCTCAGATCCTCTGACTCCAAATGCCATGCTCATCCAAAATGAGTAGTTTACCTTGCAATGAGATCTGGAATAGCTGGACATATGAATAAATAGACAGTGACCTTCAAGATGAGATGCTAAAAGTCCTCCCCATCTCCTGAAATTCATTCCTTTACATGAAGGAAATCTTTGTGAAAATGAAAGTATGTTGGAGGAAGTAAATATTGGGCATCTTGGAAATCACTGGATAAGGAAATTTTGATGAGAGAAGAAATGATTCAAAGCCTGGCTTGGAGAACAGTCCTAAGTGGGAGGAATATGCTGATAAACCCAGCATAATCAGGTATAAATGAACAGTCTGTGGAGACATAGAAGATCCCTGAAAGGAAGGCAAACTAAAGACAAGTTAAAGGCTCAGGGAGGAAGGAGCATAAAGAAGAGAATAGGAGCTTGGTTGGACCTAGAGGTTAAAGATGATCCAACTTTGCCTACCTCAATTTTTCCCTACTGTGGCCATATTTAATCAATCCACTGTGAATGATAAGTTGTAAACTTGTGATTTTTATTTAAAATGATGAGAAAATTATGTTACTTTGTCTTTTCGTATTTCCTGGGATAATGATCCTTTTTCTTACCCTTGATTCTGGGATAGTGGTTGCTTATAAAGCAAGTGCTGTGCACTATTAGTCACTTAATAAATGTCTATTTGAACTGAATTCTGTAGAAATGTGAACATCAAAAGCTAGCCAGTCATAGGGAACCTCCCTAATTGGCCAGTTTGGCTTCAAAATTGTAAAATGAAAGTTTGGTTTCAAGTTATAAAATGGACGCAAAGTTTCCAATTAGAATATTCAGACACATCAATCCCAAACCCAGTAGTGAGGGGTTAGAGTAGAGGGAGGGAGGAGAAATGGAATATGGACAATGTTCTTAGAACTAGAAATCATTCTTGGGTAGAACCATGACAGAAATAGGCAATTAGGTGTAGCTTTACAAATGTAGAGAATCATGATTGGGGCCAAAGATCCCACTCTAGAGACTTGAGTTAGCTTGAGAGAGGTTAGTAAACAACAGTCTCCTGACCTACCTTGGACAGTGCACTTAATGTGACTGACTTCCCTATTATGTTCCATTTTCTCCTTATGAATAAACCTTAGAAAAAGATGCACTGAGTCAAAGTAAGAGGTTACCAAAGAAAGAGAATGCTGAAGCCAGCATACCTAAATAATAGAGGCTTTGCTGTTGCTTAGGGGTTAACTGAGACTGGCAGGGTTACAGGCTTAGATATTTGCAGAATACAGAAAGGAAATGGAGACCTAAGGAAGGGGCTTGGGGAAGTCTAGATCCTGTTTTGATTGAATTTGCCTAACCCTGGGGAAATTCTTGCTCTATACAGTACTGATAAATGTTTAAGTAAGGTGTAGTAGACAGAAGACTGGTCCGAAAGTCAGGACACCTGCGTTCTGGACCTGACTCTGCCATCAGCAACATGCTGTGTGACCTTGAGTACTTTCCTCCTCTAGGCTAGGGTCTCTGGTTCCTCCCATAAAATGAGGTAGTTAAACTAGCTAATCCCAAAGGCCCTTTCTAACTCTAAATTCCAGAATCCTCTGATTCTTCCAATTCAGACATCCTATAGTTTTTAAGCAAGTTCTTTTTGTACTGGTGATTAGTGAGGGTGAACTAAAGCTGGAAAAAGTGTCAGGGCTATGGATCCAGGGAGCAAATAGACAAATTCCTCAAAGAAGAGTTCTACTTCCACTACCAGCCTCAGCTCTATCCATGTTCTGTGGGACAGAGAGAGAAATTGGAAATTGTCAGTGATGATGTACTTTAAATTTTGCCTATCACCAAGATCTGAAGACATCAACTTGTAAGCCACTCAGTTAAGTAATTGCTACGTGACATGTCAGGCATAAACTGAGCAATGCCAGCTACCCTGTCTTTCCTGATCAGGCCTCCCCACAGCCTCTGCCTGGAAAATATCCAGAGCTCCTTGTGAAGTGTTCTGGCAGGAGAATAGTCTATTCCTCTTCACATTTGCTGAGAGATTATCAATGAGGGAGCACCTACTGTGTACAGAGTACTGCTAGGCACTGGTGATAAAAGAAAGTCCATTTTATTAATATAAAAATTAAGTAATATGTAATCTAAGATAATACTATTGGAATTTATATGGTACTCTATTATCTCTCTGTTATCTCATACACACTATTAATTTTAATTTCATAGGATCCAGAGCCAGAAAGGAAAGATGAGAATGAACTGATACAGAGTGAAATAAGCAGAACCAGAAGAACATTGTACACAGCAACAGCAATATTGTACAATGATCATCTGTGAAAACTTGGCTACTCTCAGCAATGCAATGATCTGGGACAATTCTGATGGACTTATGATGAGGAATGCTATCTACCCTCCAGAGAAAGAACTGTTGAAGTTGGATGGATGAAGATCAAAGCATACTATCTATCTTTCACATCAATATATTTACAATTTTATTTTGGAGTTTTAGTTTTGTATGAATGTGATCTTAACAGCAATGATTGATGTGTTTTGCATGATAATAAAAATGTGAATTAAAAAATAAACTATAAAGATATTTTTAATGGCGTATGTGGGGGCAGGGAAGACCTGGGTTCAAATGCTACCTTTCATATGTTCTAACTTTGTGACTCTCAAGGGCACAAGTCACTTGCATTATCAATCTTGTCATTTCTATTTCCCAAGATCTCCAGTATATGTCCCCTCCTCTCTGTTCACAAAACCACCATCCATTCAGTCCTTCAACACCTCTTATCTAGATTTTTACAAAATCTCTATTACTGACATTCCTGCCTCAAGTCTCTCCTCATAGCAATCCTTCTTCCATTCAACTGCCAAGATATTTGTTTTTTTTCCCAAAGCATGGATCTGACAATTTACTTCCTAACCCCCTCCCTCAATAAACTCCAGTGGCTCCCTATTACCTCTAGGATCAAATATAAACTCCTCTGTCTGCCATTCAAAACTCTTCAAACCCTCCCCCTATCCTATCTATCCAGGCTTCTTACACTTTAGTCCCCTCTACACACTTGGTGAGCCAGCTACACTGGTATACTTGTCCCTCAAACACAGCACTCACTGTCTGGCCCCTGGAATATTTTATTTCTTTACCTCCATCACTAAGATGCCCAGGCTTCCTTCAAGATCAAATGCTACCTTCTACAAGGTGTAGAAGACCTCATAATGGCTAGTGCCTTCCCCTCTGAGATTGCCTTCCATCTACTCTCTATATATCTTGTATATACATAATTATTTACATGTTGTCTCCCCTTTGGAATCCAGATCCCTGGAGGGCAGGGACTGATTTTAACCTTTATTTTTATTCCCAGGGCTTAGAACAACCTGGGCTCTTTGTGACCGCATTTGAAGTTTTCTTAGCAAAGATTCTGGAGTGATTTGCCATTTTCTTCTCCAACTTATTTTGCAGGTAAGGAAACTGAGGCAAACAGGGTTTGTGGTGAGTTGTTAATAAATACTTGTTGATTGATTGATTTTATCTCTCTGAGCCTCACTTTCCTCATCTGTAAAGTGAAGATAATAATACCTGAAGTGTCAATTTCACTGGGCTATTATGAGGATATGGTGTTTTGCTCAGTCATTTCAGTCATGTCTGACTTTTATGACCCCTTTGAGGGCTTCCTTGGCAGAGATACTGGAGTAGTTTTCCATTTCTTTCTTGAGCTCATTTTACAGATAAGGAATTGAGACAGAGTTAAGTGACTTGCTGAGCATCACATAGCTAGCAATTGTCTAAAGCCAGATTTGAACACATGAAGATGAATCTTGCTGATTCCAAACCCAGTGCTTTATCCACTGAGCCACCTACCTGCCCTTGTTATGAGGATAAAATAAGACACATACTATAGATAGTTAAAATTATAATGTAGTACAAGTCTCTCATTTTCAGATGAAAATGATTAAAACCTTGAGAAATTAAGTGACTTGTCAAGGAAAGGACCTTAAAGGTGATCTAGTCCACCACTCTGATTTGACAGATGAAAAAAATTTAAGACCAAGAAAGGTTAAGTGACTTATTTAAGGATATACCAACAATAAATTGTAGAGCTAGCATTAAAACCCAGGTTCTCTGACTTCAAATCCAGGGATCATCCTACTTTCCTGTGCATCATTGCAATAAAAATAGAGGTCTGTATTTGACTTGGTCTAAGTCACATAGCAAAGTTTTGGCAGCATAAGAAGTAGGGAGTACCTGTTCACAGAAATATATACATATACACACACATTTCCTAATTGCTAACTCAGTGCTCTTTCCCACATACAATAGGCATTAATGTTTATTCTGAAATTATTCATCAGAGATAGATGTTGAGGAGACTTGAGGGCAATTGAGTGATTATTTAATTCCCAACTGGAACCACCATAACATAGTCCATTCTACTCATTCTCTTCTTCTTGGCTTACCCTCTAGTCTGCCCCACTTCCACACATTTACAACCCATGCATTTTTGCTATATGTGTCCCTCAAGATATATTCCCTAACTACATATGTTCTTCCAAGTGAGTTCCCTAGATATACATCTTCCCCATGTATGTGCTCTCTGGACTCACCTTTCTCTTCTGAGTTCCCTCTCTCTGATTCATGGTGTGGTAAATGATGAAAGAGCATAACCTTTTATGTGTGAAAAAATCTTTCTCGTCATTTATTTTACTATGTCATTCAATTGTCTTTTCCTTTGAAGTGATGTGTCTTCTTATTGGCCCAGTAAAGGAGCCAATTGGTGAGGATTCATTAACTATGGTTTTGAGTGGATGTTAACCCTAAAAGTGCCTCCAACCTGCACTACTTTCTGATGGCTACTACATGTGCTTGGGGGCAGGAGAGGAAGGAGATAGGGTCGTTGTTTTTTTTAGAAAAAGCTGGCTGTGGTGGTCAAGATGGATCAAAGTGAGAAGGAATGAAGAAGGGGTTGAGGAAATCAGTTAATAAATGATTGCAACAGTACAAGAGGAGTGCTTTATGTTATGCTTTGTGGTTTCCTTTGTCCTGCTTTGTCCTGGTCTTACTTCCTCCTTAAACTTTTCCAGCCCATTCTATAGCTCTTCCTCCTCTGCACTCTTAGCACTTATTATCTATTCTTTCCACTTGGCAATTAATGGTATGATGCCTTGCATTATTTCTCCTGTTGTCATACCTGTGCTAATTCATTATTATTTCATTTCTCATATATTTATATCCTATCTCCTCAGCTAGATTATACGCTCCTTGAGGGTTTGGGGGCCCTAAAATCTTCTTTATAGTGCCCATGGCACAAAGCAGATTTTAATTTTAATTTTTTTAGAAATAACATGCATTCAAATATTTGTTCATTTCATTTATCTTTCAAAACCTTTATCTAATGAGTTTTTATATGGCATCCTGATAAATACGATTGTCTTAATATGTATCTAGTTTCTTGAATTTTGTTATGTGCTGGGTCATTATTCTGAAGAGAAAGCTAAACTTCCCAATTCAAATTATACTTAATAAAATAATAGCTTACATCTTTATAGTGCTTTACATTTGCAAGGTACTATAAATCCATTATCTCCTTTGATCCTTACAGCAACCCTATAAGGTAGGTAATGAAAATATTGTGATCCCCATTTTATAGATGAAGAAAGCTAAGACTCAGAGATATTAACCAGCCCAAGTTACAGAAAGCAATGAAGTCAAAACTCCAGGTCTTCTGATTCTTTTTTTTAAACCCTTACCTTCTATCTTGGAGTCAATACTGTGTATTGGCTCCAAGGCAGAAGAAGGATAAGGGTAGACAATGGGGGTCAAGTGACTAGCCCAAGATCACACAGCTGGGAAGTGTCTGAGGCCAGATTTAAACTTAGGACCTCCCATCTCTAGGCCTGGCTCTCAATCCACTGAGATACCCAGCTGTCCCCTGGGTCTTCTGATTCTTAAGCCCAGAGTTCTTTCTTGCTGTAACTCTTCTTACTATATTATACTGCCATAAATGTCAGCACAGCAAAGTGAAGTTGGAGAACAGACAAATCTTTACATCAACTTGGCCCAAACTTCAACTATTTGAAAATTTCAGATTATGGAATTTCTTGCTTAAACAAACCAGATAAAAATCTCCATTCCTCACTTTGTTTAATATGTATAGATTCAATCTAAGACTCGTGTTATCTTTTACAAACAGAAATCAAATTCTAAACTCTTTGGTAACAGACAAAATAATCATTATTTGCTAATACAAAACTAACAAATGGTATCAGGGGAACAAGGCACTGTTGGTTGATTGGGGTAGAGGACCTTGAAAACTTTGAAATTTAAAAAGGAATTTTATGTATAGAAACATAAAAGTCAGTTGTACTTTGTACTGCAGGGGAGGAACCTTAAGGAAGTCATTACTCCCAGGAGGTGGTACAGGCTAAAAATATAAATAGCTTAAAAAGAAAAGGCTAAAGATCTATTCATTAATGATGACTTTATTATGGGCTATTAAGGCAAAGTAAGGTGTTTGGTTTGGAGACATCACTAACCTTTGGAACTGCCTACAGGGAGGTCAATCCTGTCCTCCCACAATGTATCTCTCCATGCCCTTCTCAGAGAAATAAAAATGTGTTGCACACAATACAGAACTGAAATCATTTCATCACATCTTAGGCTCTTATTTATGGAAGAAATCATGAGTGTGGTGGGGATGATGGAAAAGACATGAGTCTTGATATTGTGTCATTCTCATGAGGCAAAATAGGGCTGGGATCTGTCAATGTGTTAGGAAGGGAAATAGATGGGAAACTCACCTTCATAGTCCTTACTGTCCTCCATCCTACAAGATACAACAGCCTATATAAGTATATTTTTAGCACAGATAGTGCCGGCAGAGACAGTTCCATACATTAACTGGTAGCAAGTATATTGTAATGGAAAGCATCTCACACTTGGGGCTAGGTTTTAGGCTTCAGTCCCTTATTGGCCACTTGTGACTCCTTACCAAAGTCATAACTCTATCAGAATTTCCTCATTTATAAGATGTAAACAATAACATCTTCCATTCTTTTTGCAATGGCCATCCCCCTGCCTGGGATATATTCCCTCCTTCCCTCCACCTCAGAGAATCCCTCTCTTCATTCAAGACACAGTTCATTCATATGAAGTCTTTCCTGATCCACCCACAGTTTTGTACCCTTTCTCTCTAATTATCCTGCACTTAACTACTGTGCATTTTTATTTGTTCTCTTTACATCTATTTAGTACATATACTTGAGGTAATGTTTGTTTAAAAAGAAAACATTTAGCACAGTGCCTGGCATATAATAGAAGATACTGAGATGCTTATTATGTGTTGTGTATTTACATTAAAATGTCAGCTTCTTGAAAGTAGAAGTTATTTCACTCTTTGTGTTTATATCCCCAACACCTTAGCACAGTCTCCAGTTAAGAGAACTTGATTAATTAATTGATTGATTGATTAAATTAGATAGAACTATAAAATACTGGACACAAAAGATATGACTTCAAGTGGACCTGCTCTCCATTGCTAGTTTTGGACCTAGCTGGCTATGGTCCCCCTCAGCATAGGCGAAATGGACATCAAGCTATACAGAAAGATTTCAGAGAAGCTGCTTTTATAACACTCTTCTTCCATTCCCACTGATTCCCTACTAGATCGAGTTTCCATTAAATTGTTTCAGTTGATTTGGACAACAAATGGGAGTGGGGAAAGTGCATATAAAGATTTTCTCCAATGGGCTTCTGTTATAACATACACATGTTGCCTCCTAGCTAATTTTCTCCAGCATCATTCCCATTAATGCAGTAATTTAAATCAGTTTTTCCAAATTATAGTCATTCTGGAAAGCACAGAGAACCTGACCCTTATGGGATAACAAGTAAATCAATTCATTTAAAAAGGAAAGAACTTCCATAGGATACCTGGGCATTTCTTAGCTAAACTTAGAGGTTGACAAGAGGTATATTTACTTGTCATCAAAAGGTTTCTACATTACTTTGATGGGATGCTGCTCCATCAATTTCCATAGCTGCTGGAAGCCTGACAAAAACTTGACGAGATGGAAGTAAGGAAGGTACCAACAAAATCTAGCCACAGAGAGAAGAAATCTGTGGGTAGGAGCTGGTAGCTCCGGGCAAGCCACCTCTTACTCCAGGTTATTATGGCCCCAAGCAGTGACTAAATAAAACCTTCCTTTCTCCATTATCCATGAGAGCAAAGGAAGAACTCGTTTATGGTTGAGAAGATCAAGGAAGGTTTCACCAGCAAGGAGCCCCAGGCTGGTGAAATCTACACTCACACAAAAGTATCTTCAGTTAGGTATCACTAAGGATGGGTGCCAGCCAGGGACCCACCCTGCTCCAAAGCAGTCCTACCAGGCTAGTGCACATTTTCACTGATTTGTTTATGAAGATTCCACATGGACATATCCCTCAAATCACTGGTAACTGCTTCAAAGTTGCATTTTTAGCATTATCACAGCTAACTCAAGCAGAAAAACAGATAAGGAAGGTGCCCAGAAAAGCAGAGCAGAACATGGCATCTACTTGCCTATGATCTAGAACACAGCAACAGACCCCTTTCTTTCCAAATGAAATAAGTTTCTCCCCTCTGCATTCATCCATCCATCCATTCAGCAACTGGTAAGCATCATATGCTAGTGAATGTAGTAGAAATCAAGAATTATAATAAAGGGATTTGGTAAATGCACTGAACTTATAAAAAGAAAATTAGAAAGATAGAGGAAGGGAATAGATATTGTACTACAAGATATTACTGTATTGGTAGAGTTCCCTGTGCCACTGAAGGAAGTCAAGGCTCTAGTTACTTTCACATGCCTCCCCCAGATAAAAAACATGTTGTATAACACAAATAAATACATGAAGAGTGGTTCAAATGAAAATGTTGTGGGAATTCAAAGAAGGAAGAACTCACTTATGGTTGAGAAGATCAAGGAAGACTTCGTGTAAGAACTGGCATTTGAACTGAACCTTGAAAGACAGGTAGAGACAGTTATACTTAAACTATCCATATCTGGCATTTCAGAAAGAGTGTCCTGGGTTGGGATTGTTGACCTCCAGCTGAGATGCCTCAGATACCCAGGAACTGGTAAGAGCCTGAGTGGAAAGACAAAGCTAAAGTGGGAAGGGAGGAATTCTGAGAGGTCCAAGAGAATTGGGTTGTCAAAAAGGAAGTGCTGAGAATACAGGAATTCAATTGAATTAAATCAATGTTTATTAAGTACAATCGTGCCCCCCCCACACCATATCCATTGATTCAGTAACTATTGATTCAGTTACCCAAGGTTAACCATGGGGAAAAATATACAAATTGGAAAAACTGGAAAATTCCAGAAAATAAAAAAAATAAATAGTTCACAATTTTCAAACCATCAGCCAAGTGAATATAGGTTGTAACACAGTGAAGTGCACTATCCCAGATCATTAATCATGTTCTTTTGTCCCTAAACCCATACTCCTTTGTGAAACTTCCTACCAATCAACCTCCATTGTTCTCACTTACCACATTACCAAAATTGTTGTACCCTTATCACAGTGCTTTTGTTGAAGAAAGCCCTTAATTATTGTAATAATGGCCTCAAAGTGCAAAAGAAGTAGTACTAGTAGTACATTTGTTCACAATAACATCCTTTTTGACCTCTCTACCACCTTAAATACTATTACTCTCTTCTACTTGATACTGTCTTCTCCACAGGTTTTCATGACACCATTCTCTCCTAGTTCTCCTTCTAACAGTCCAGCTGCTACTTTTCAGTAGTTGCTGGATTTTTGTCCAGGACACATCTATTAACCAAGAATATCCCAAAAGGCTTTGTCCTGGGAAGAAAAGAAAGAAGGAAAGAATGGAAGATAATATATTTAACACCTACTATATGCTAAGAACTCTACAAATATTATTGCATTATAGCACCTATCTGTAAAATAGGTATTATTAAAATATATTCCCATTTTACAGTTGAGGAAACTGAGATAGACATGAGTTAAGTGACTTTGTCCAGAATCATAGAGCTAGTAAGTATCTAAGGCTGGGATTTTAATTCATTTCTTTCTAAGTCCAGGCCCAGTTAACTCTCTATTTACACTGCATGACTGCCATTGGGTTCTCATTTGTTTTCTACATATGTTTTTTTTTTTCACTTGATGATCTCATCTGTTCCCATTTATTCAATTATCATCTCTATGCTGATGATTCCCAAATTTATTTATCCTCTCTGCTGACCTCTTACCTCATATCTCACATGCCTATTATACATATTGAACTGGATGACTTGTATACATATCAAACTCAAAGTGTTCAAAATTGAACTCATCTTTTCCCTAAAACACTCTTCCTAGCTTTCCTATTACTTTCAAGGGTATCTTGAAAGTAATCTTCCTCAATAGCTCAAGCCATATTCCTAGTCCTCCAGACTCCCAACCTAAGGAAACCATCCACAATTCCTCACTCTCAAACCCCCAAATTCAATCTATTACCAAGGCCAGTTGATTTTATCTTCATAATATCTCTTGAAGATTTCCCTTTCTTTCTTCTGACATTACCACCACCCTAATACAGATTCTTATCATCTCAGGCCTAGACTATTCCAAGAACCTACTGGTTGAGCTCTCAACCTCACTCTGGTCCATTCTACATTCAGCTGTCAAAGGAAATTTCCTAAACTGGATCTGTATTTCACTCACAGATATAAACATATACCCAATAACCTCCAGTGTCTTCCTGTCACCTCTAGAATCAAATATAACATCTTCTGTTTGTCATTTAAAGCCTTCCATAACTACCCCACACACATATCTTTCCAGTCTTCTTACACCTCTCTCATTGTAATCCAGTGACATTGGTCTCCTTGCTCATGAACAAGACATTCCATCTTCACACTCCCAACATTTTTGCTGGACAATTTCCCTGCTTGAAATATTCACCCTTCTCATGTCCATGCCCAAGCTTCCCTGACTGCCTTCAGGTACCAGATATAATCCTACCTTCTAAAGGAAACCTTTCCCAATCCTCTTTAATTCTAGTACCTTCCTTCTGTTAATATTTCCAACTTATCTTGCATCTAACCTGTTTGTATTTGCATTTCCATTAGACTATGAATATAACACAAGCAAGTACTATCTTTTGCCTTTCTTTGCATGTCCAATGCTTAGCACATTATCTGACACATAGTAGATAAATAACAAATGTTTATTGTCTACCTCAAAGGCAATGGAGAAGGTACATTAAGGCTGGTATATGAATTTTGCTACAACTTGTTAAAGTCCCAAAATGAGAATAGACTAATTATACATATATTTATACCTGTATATATGTGTATGCATGTATTTGTATACACATTATATACCTAATCAAATTAGATAGATAGATGGTGTAAGGGTGAAAAGGGGATTTTATGGGTTCAGTATATTAAAGATGGTCTCCAGAGGACTAAACTATTATCAATCCTCAATTAAG
The DNA here is from genome assembly GCF_016433145.1 of Gracilinanus agilis. Lineage (NCBI taxonomy): Eukaryota > Metazoa > Chordata > Mammalia > Didelphimorphia > Didelphidae > Gracilinanus > Gracilinanus agilis. The sequence goes on from NC_058130.1 coordinate 398,944,116, forward strand.
AATAATCTCAAATCAAAATTGACTTTTATGGAAATTTATTTACATGAGAAAAGAGAAAGGAAGTACGGAGATAAGAATCTATCCCACTGATTAGTCCAGGTAGATCTTGATAAATATTAAAAATGATAAAGGCTGGTATAATAATATAAATTAGTAATTTAATTAAAGCCATGCTGATAGATAAAATCATTAGACCACATGCTTGTAAGCATTCAAAACTGCCACCTCCATTACTGTTTCCTGGCCAAGAGCCTACTCGCAAAAGAGGCCACTCCCTCCTAACCCAGGAGATTTTAAACCCTCTCTGCGTTGACGTAGACCTCCCCATGCCCCAAAGACCCAGAAACGGAAACAGCTGGACCATGTTGGATCACGGGAAATGTAGTTTTGATACATTTCCCCTGTCCATAGAAATATATACACTTTTAGATGGCATTTTCCCAATTTTCACTTTTACAATCTTAACCCTCAGCCAAGGGTTAAAGGGCCTGAGGCCCAGAGGGGAATGGAGCAAACTTCATTCACAGAGTCTATAAAAAGAATTTTCTTAAGAGAAGTTCAGGAAGATTTAGTCTTTAAACTCACTACGTGGAACAGTCTCGGTGGTCACAAACCAGCAAAGCTCCCTCAGGTCTCCTTCACCAAACCAGAAGCAGTTTCACTCACTCAACTCCCTCTTTTAAAGGGGTCATGTATGCCACTCCCAGTGCCTTCCCCTAGCCTGCCTGTCCAATCACAATAGACACTTTCTCATAGAAAGTGTAGGGGGCGGTCCTATCCTTTCTGAAAGGTCTCTATCCTTTGTGAACAGGAACAGTAATCCTCCAGCCCAAAGAGCTCAGTAACACCCAGCCAAGCAAGTCTGAGGCCAGGAGTAGTAGAGGTCACAGGTGTCCATAGAAGGGTGTCTAAGCTTGACCCATCTAACATACGTTGCATGCCTTGTGAGGAACCCTTTCAGCAACAGAGCAACCTGCTTGGTCTAGATCAACTTCTCCAGCAGAAATTCTATAGGTCTTATGAAAAGCAAGCGCAGCTGAGCCACCTGTCTGGATGAAATGCCATCCCCTGGGGGGGGGGGGGATTCTGATTCTGATTCATTACTCACTCTAGCATATGTGGGTTAGGACCTCCCAGAATTGGAAGGTGCTCTCACCTTTGGTGATTAAATCTAAATATGGGCAGTGTAGACTTAATCTAATTATCACAATAGATAGATAGAGAGATTTAGATATCACACTGTGAGAAGGAAAACTTAGATATAATATATATGTATATGTATATTTTAAGGTGTGGTCGCCAGGAATCAATAATTCAAATTGATTCCATAATTAAAATAGACCCAAGTCAGGATGGGTTTTCTGGTCATTTATTTACAATTTGGGAAGGTAGAAGGTAGGGAAATAGAGAGAGAGAGACGCTGGTCTGGACCAGCAGAGGTCCAGACCCAGAGAGGGTTAAAAGGCTAATTAAACTAGGCTACTGGTCACAAGGCCTTAGCAATTAGAGAGGCAAAAAAGCCTTATTGAGGTAAAGACTCTAGAAACACCAAGGTAGGTGAAAGGAAGTCAGCCTAACTTGCCCATGTGACAATTAAGAGAGGAAGCTGCCTGAGGTCTCAGCAGAGCTCCTTCAGCACCAAGTTCAAAGCGCCAACTACCTCATCAGGAAGTTACCATCATATTTGAAGGACAGCAGTTTTCGTCACTTCCTGGAGGTCCACCTCTAATTCAAGTGGACAAATGACAGCCTCAACACTGTTTTGGACTTCCCAAAGGGCAGTCCCTTGTTCTTGTTTTGTTACTTATTGTCACTTGTGGGCAACTCATCTCCCCTCCCCACTAAGGGAGGTGGGGATGGCATTATCTCTGGTGGCTAGAGTTTTAACTATGAATGGGGGTGAGCTAATTCCATTTACACACACTCTACCATTATTTATGAAAATAATCATTTTTTTAATAGCCTGAGTTGTTTTAATGGCCTCTTTTCACTTTGGAGAAATAGCATTGAAAGGCAACAGTGACTATAATCTTCAATGTAGATATAGAAGGAAAGAATCTTGAACCCCACTTCCTCTATTTGTTACAAAGGAAGCAGCTATATCTGGATGGAGATTCACAATGGTTGAGTGGAAAGAATTCTGGATTTTGCTGGAGTTAGAGTCCCTGCATTGGCATCCCAGTTCTGTCACTTATGAATTTCTCTGGGTCTAACTGGCCTACTTACTATTTCTCCTCTGTCTTAATGAGAGGCATAGATTAGATAGACGATCTCATCCTGCTCTAAATTTATTGTCCTAGGAGAGGAGGATAGGTAAAAGTTATCTCTCTGAATTGCTTCCCATAGGACCATGAATGACTTTCTTCATTGGAAGAGTATTTTTCCTCAAATAAGAAGATTTAACCCAAGCAAAGCAAATATACTTATCTAGAAACTGGCTACAGGGGGATATTAGAGGGAATGAAAAGGAGGGAAAATCATGAATAGAATCAAAGAACAGCAAAAATTAGGAAGGACCCTGTGTTTCTGGGGAGAGTTCTGAGACTATCTCCCATACTAAAAGAATAAGAATGAAGGCAGAGTAAGGGTCAGTTACAAAAAAAGGCAAGGTGATTGGTTTAGCAGGTAATACTTTATGTAAATGAATATAACATGAATAGGATATGGGGCAGCTAGGTGGCAAAGGGGATAGATTGCCAGGTCTGGAGTCAGGAAGACTCACCCTTCTGAGTTCAAATCTGGCATCAATCTCTTACTAGTTGCATGACCCTGGGAAAATTACTTAACCCTGTCTGCCTTAGTTTCCTCATCTGTAAAATGAGCTGGAGAAGGATATGACAAGCTACTCCAGTATCTTTTCCAAGAAAATTCCAAATAGGATGATGAAGAATTCAAGATGACTGAAAACAACAGAGCAATAACAAAATATATAGCATGGTTCCAAACAACTTGTGGCAGTTGGAAAAATTCTCCATGACTTTTGCATACACAGAAATTTTGATCAGGATGCAAATCAAGAAACAAGTGTCTATTGTATTAATCTCTTCACTCACACCCTCTATAGTACAGTCAAACCCATCTTCTTGCTGTTCCTGATGCACAGCATTCCATTTCCCATCTCCGTGCCTTTGCATAGACTATCCCCCCAAGCCTGGAATTCATTCCCTCCTCATCTCTTCCAATAAACTTAAGCCACCTTCAAAGCTCAGTTCAACTTCTGCGTCCTAACATAAATCCTTTTCTATTTCCTCAGTTTTTATTGTCTTCCCCATCCCGTTACCTGATATTTACTTTCTCTATATTTTACATTTAATGATATTAAAATATGACCTATTTGTGACTTTAGCAGATTTGAAGATTAGAGGGTGCAAAGTCAGACAATGAAAAACAAATAAAGAGAGAGGGTAGTTTAGGTACAAAGGTCACATTCCATATCCTGTAGGGAATCAGTGCTATGTTATTGAGTCATTTCAGTCATGTTCAACTAACTCTTCATGACCTCATTTTGGAATTTTCTTGGTAAAGATACTGGAGTGGTTTGCCATTTCCTTTACCAACTCATTTTACAGATGAGGAAACTGAGGCAAACAGGGTTAAGTGACTTTCCCAGGAACCACACAGTTAGCAAGTGTGTGAGTCTGAATTTGAACACATGAAGATAAGTCTTCCAGATTCCAAGCCCAGTGATTTATCCACTGTACCACCTAGCTTCCCCAGATAGTGCTAGAGCATAGCTCAATTGCATATGAGAGGCCAACAGAGACAATAAACTTGACCCCTGTGCCTGCCTCAGTACCTTTTTATTCAGTTATTTGTCTGCATGGAACAACAAGAATTTAGGAAATGTACTCAGTAATTGCTCTAAGTTAGAGTGGGATTGTCACTAAGGGAACCCAGCTTTGAACTATAAGGATGATATTAGAGAATGAGTCTTGATATATTAGTTTAGAGATAAGAAGTAGAGAAACTGGCTTGAGAAAGAATGGAGTTTGAAAGATCTGAGACAGAGTGTCAGTTTCAAATGTTGACAGTGTGTGTGGGGAGGTGTCATGGTTTTTTCTGTGCCAGTTACTCTCTCTGGGAGTGGTAGTTGGTCTCTAGCAATTGGCAGTCACAGAGAGTATCTCTGAGGTCTTAAAGAGCTAACATCTTTGCCTCTCTCTCTTAATGTCTGAGGTATAAGGAAAGGAGGAAAAGACCTGAAGGAGCTTAGTATTTTCTTTTTTCCAACCTGGGAAACACTATTGACTATCTATTACTGTTTTATAGATTGTTTTAACTCTGAGAAGACCAAAGAAAACCCTGGTCTTTGGTTTGGACTCTGAGTCTGTTAAGGCTCAGAATCCCAAATTGGTTCTTGCTAAGACTCAGCCAGTTAATCTTTGTTATTTTTATAATTCAGAGGTGAAGTTAAGAATTATAAGAATAATAGTATTAGTTTATTTAGAATAGTAAAAATTTGGGTTAGTCAGATCAGGAAGGATCAGCGTAGCTTGTAGACACAGGAGAAGTAGTTCCTTGTGGAACCAGGGAGTTTTATTTGGGTGGAGTTAGAATCCCTTAGAGTTAGAAATCCTTTTTATACATATATACTCTTAATAAATAGTTTATTTTTTATAACAAGAGTCTCTTTAGTGTCCTTGTGCCTAGTCCTGAAGAGAAATTCACATATGAGCTTTATTTCACTGATATAAACTGAAGATACTTTGCAAGCACAGAAAGCAGAGTATTTGAAATCAGTTTATAAATAATAATAAATCCATTGCCTATATTAGTTTTACAGTTTACCTATTATTTTTACAGTTTCAAGAACCATCAAACAGGAGAAGCTATTCTTCTTCTGTCTTCATCCAGAGAGGAGAAAAACCTCATAAGAACTTAAAAGACCTTTACTAATCCTAGACTAAAGTTCGCTATCTTTTCTGAACAAGAACAGTAATCCTCCAGCCCAAAGAACTCAGTAACACCCAGCCAAGCAAGTCTGAGGCCAGGAGTAGTAGAGATCACAGGTGTCCATAGAAGGGTGTCCAAGCTTGACTCATCTAACATACATTGCATGCCTTGTGAGGAACCCTTTCAGCAACAGAGCAACTTGCTTGGTCTAGATCAACTTCTCCAGCAGAAATTCTACAGGTCTTATGAAAAGCAAGTCCAGCTGAGCCACCTGTCTGAATGAAATGCCATCCCCTGTGGGGAACCAACATAGAACTCTAGCAGCTGAAGCACCATCTGGCCCCAGGCTCAGCATCAGTGAACTTCATGAAACCTCTTAAATAAGAAAAATGACATCAATGCTCAAAAGTATTGATCCGTGTGAGATAGCTTGGTCATATGTTATCCCTATCCAGGTGCCTCAAAACCATTGTATTTTAAAGTTAGTATCTAATCTCCTGCATAGAATCTGTGCATAACTGATAGGAGAGTATGCCATACCTTTTTCAAGGGAGGATAGGGATGCTTTGTTACTACTATCCTTGCAATCCCATTGAAGTAAATGCCCTTTCTAAGAGTCTATAGGCTGATTATTAAAAAGGAATATGCTAGTTACTCACAGAGTTAGCCTTGGAACCTAAGGTAACAGTTTCCCCATAACATATGTGTGTGTATGTGTGTATTAGGAAGAGAAGAAGAGGATGGGCAAGTCATCTCTCTGAATTGCTTGCCATAGGACAATAGGTGATTTTCTTTATTAGAGATACATATATACATATGTACATGCATATATGTGTATAAAATATCTGTGGTATTTTATAGGTAGGATCCAATGTAATCTTTTATATAAGTCTACTTAATTCAGGGGCTTTCCTTCAAAGTGAAATCTTCAACTTCCTTTATATGTGGGAGCCTATACAAACATGGAGAGTTTCACATGTATATAGTAAACTCTCCACACATGTATGTATATGTGTACATGTGTACCTCATATATACATGCATGTATATTAAACTCTACATGCACATATATTTGTGTGGGGTGTTTTGTGTGTGTATATGTATGAAACTCTCCACGTTTATAAATGAGATCTCACATTTAAAGGAAATAAAAAGTCTTATGTTCAAGGAAAGCTCCTGAATACTGGTAGAGTCATCTAAAAGAAGTGTAGACTCAATGTCACCTGCAAAATACCCATTATAAAGGGTAGTCATGTATAATAATGATGGTTGTTTAATGACATATGGTTTCTCTTACTAGGTGGAGAAAATGAAGTAAGTTTACATACTTTTTTCTTCCAGGGGTTCTAAATCTTCCCATTTCCCCAGCTACTTCTGAAGTGAAAAAAAATAGATTTCTCTTACTTTATTTTTTTTATTTAGAATATTTTTCCATAGTTACATGATTCATAATCCCCCAGTCCCCTGCTCTCTCCTCCCCCCTCCCAAAGCAGACAAGCATTTCCACTGGATTATACATGTATCATTGTTCAAAACATATTTCTATGTTACTCATCTTTGCAGTAGAGTGATCCTTTAACATCAAAATCCTAATCACATCCCTATAGCACTACGTAATCGAGCATATATTTTTCTAATGCATTTCTGGTTCCACATTTCTTTCTCTGGATGTGGATAGCATTCTTTCTCACAAGTTCCTCTGGATTGTCTTGTATCATTGCATTGCTGCTAGTGGAGAAATCCATTATGCTTGATTGTGCCATAATGTATCAGTCTCTGTGTACAATGTTCTTTTGGTTCTGCTCCTTTCACTCTGCATCAAGTCCTGGAGATCGTTCTAGTTCACATGGAATTTCTCCATTTCTTTATTCCTTTCAGCACAATAATATTCCATCACCAACATATACCATAATTTGTTCAGCCATTCCCCAATCGATGGACACTCCCTCATTTTCCAATTTTTTGCCTTCACAAAGAACACGGCTATGAATATTTTTGGACAAGTCTTTTTCCTTATTATCTCTTTGAGGTACAAACCCAGCAGAGGTATGGCTGGGTCAAAGGGCAGGCATTCATTTAAAGTCCTTTGCACATAATTCCAAATTGTCCTCCAGAATGGTTGGACCAATTCACAATTCCACCAGCAGTGTATTAGTGTCCCAATTTTGCCACATCCCTGTCAACATTTACCACTTTCCTTTGCTGTCATATTGGCCAATCTGTTAGGTGTGCTTTTCTTACTTTAAGGGGAAAAAAGCTCACAGGCTTATCCTGGCCATCACCATTAACCATACTGCTCAGACTTGGTGGCCATCATCTTTTCTTTTATATTAATGGGAATAAATTTGTAATCAATAAAAGATAGTTAACAACTGGGGAACAATTCAATTGGAATGATGGCAGCCTACTGAAAGGAAGTAGAGAAAAGTAGACTGCTCTCCTTTAATTCCTCTCTTCTACAAGAGGAAATAAAACCAGGAAGTGAATAGTTAGACAGTTAACAGAGAGCCTCTTGCCTGCCAAGGATATGGGGGAGTAGAGGGGGTGGTAAGTGTCAGGGACCAAGAATGTGTGGCTCACTAGCCCTTTCCATGAACTGCTGCTTCCACTGGGGCCATGCCATTCACAGCTCTGCCACTCACCACCACCCCCAGGTCCAAGTGGCAATGGCCTCAGGCCATGGCTTCTGTTCTCTTCCTGGACAGTCTTGGAGGCAATCCCAGTCCCTGGCGAGATTCCCAGCATGGCAGCAGCATCTCTCTACTCTCCCTCCCCTCCACATGGCTAGCCAAGATGAATTCTCATGTCCTTTTCCTTCTAGCATCCTCTTTGAAAAGTTCAAATGTCAGAGATTCTTGTGAACACTTGGTAAAAACATCTGCTCTCAGTAAATAACTTTCTTGAATTTCCCATTACTACCATTCTTCCAGGAGTTAGAGCCTTTTATTCTTATAGTTTCACTCAGTAGGATATAATTCCCTACCCTCCTTAAGGGAAAAACTTGATTTTCAAAATATCGATATGTCCCCATCCCTAAGCACAGACCTGGTATATCAGTTCAATAAATGCTTGTTGACTGTTTGGTTGATACTAATTGTCTCCTTATTGTTAGTGTCCAGAGCGCTGAGTATTGGGGGAAAGAAAAGGAAAGGGAACTCCAAAGCATTTCTCATTTCATATTAATTCAAACACATATAGCAATGTATACATATATATGTTTGTATGTTTAATATCACCACTTTCCTGTGAAAATAATAATGTAATTTTTTATTATATTCTTTTTACTGATAAGGAAACTTAAAAAGAACATTAATATGTCACAGGTCACAAAACTAGCATGCTACAGAGTTAGGATTTCAACCCAACATCTGTCTCTTACAAGCACAGTTAGTGTCAATTCTGAATTCAGAATTTGGAAGCAGAAAGGCTTGAATTCAAATTATTCCTCTGGTATTAGCAAAATGGCTCTGAGTAAGACATTTAACTTCCTTGAGCTTCAGTTTCCTGAAGGTCCTTTCCAACTTTAAATCTATAATCCTATGAGTCTAGTGCTTTTTTACATGACAATATGACACCTTTCTAAATAATAAAATAAAAGATGGCAGTTCCTGTCTACCCCTTAGGAGAAAGTGGTTTTTTGGTTTGTTTGTTTGTATTTTTTAATTACAAGAGTGGTGTTAAAAGGCTACCTGGAGCTCTAGTCTAGCCCTATCATTAACTAGAGGTATAACCAGAATGCCTCCACATCTCTGTCTTACTTTCCTCCTTAGTAGGATTGAAGGGATTGAACCAAATAATCTGTAAAACATCTCTTCCAAATCTAATACTCTGTTATTACAGCTACCAGCGAGATTGGGTGAATAAAGGATAACTGAAATAGATCTTCACATTCACATTTTCTTCTCTGTCAACTCTTTTTTAAAGTAGTTAGATTTTTTCTCTCTTTATTTAATTTATTTACTTGTGTGTTTGTTACATTAAACACCCATTTAACTCCCTCTCTCCTTTCCCCTTAGGGAAGACATCATTTGGCACAAAACATATATATATGAAACTAAGCCTTACTTTCTAGATACTCAGATACTATTTTTGCAACCCAAGGCAAGTCACTTAACCCTATTTTTCTCAGTTTCCTCATTTGTAAAATAAACTGGAGAAGGAAATGGAAAACCAGTATCTTTACCAAGAAAAGCCCAAATGGGGTCAACAAAGAGTCAGATTTCACTGAAATGACTGAACAACAAAATAACTTGGAGTTAGTAGAGAGATCCAAACACCTGAGACTTTATGACCCTAACATATATGTTTCAGATACCATAAAGTAGGTTAAGATGGTAATCTGGAAAATATCTTGGAATTATACACAAAAAGTCACTAAGTTGCACACAGCCTTTGACCTAGGGAAAGCATCTATCCCAAGGAGGTAAAAGACCACAGTAATGTAAAGAAAAACAATAGTGAAAGACATTAAAACTGATCAAAATAGCAACCAATCATAGCTTCAAAAGCCAGATGGTGAAGGAAGCCCCAGTCTCTCAGGAGAGAGGCAGTAGACTAAAGATACAGAATGAGGCATATGTTCTCAGACTAGGCCACATTTTTATTTGTTTTTCTTGACATCCCTTATTTGCTACAGGGGATAATTCTATTAGTGAAGGTAGAAATGTAAGTCATAGAAAACAAAAGGAAAAGAGCATAGATAAAGGTTTTGTTGAAGGTTGGGAGAATGCCTGAGAGATTAAGAATAAATTCTGTGCCCAAATTCCACAGAAGGTAGAAAAATAAAATCTCAATAGGTTCCAAATTCTATCAATTTGACCTCTTTGGCATCTTTTATGTCCATAACCTTCTTTCCACTTACATGGCCACCACCTTAGTTCAGGCCCTTATCTTTTCTTGCCTAGACCACTGCAGAATCTTCCAAAGAAATTCAGTTGCTTCCCTCTCTAATCCATCCTCCAGAGAGCTATCTTTACTCAGTCATGTGTTTATATAAACCAAAAATAATAGTGAGAACAGGGGCAGCTAGGTGGCTCATTGGGTAGATAGAGAACCAGGCCTAGAGACAGAAAGACCTAGGTTCAAATCTGACCTCAGGCCCTTCCAAGCTGTGTGACCCAGAACAAGTCACTTAACCTCTATCACCTATCCCTTACCCCTTTCCTGCCTTGGAACCAATACTAAGTATCAAATCTAACACAGAAGGTAAGGGCTTTTTTAAAAAGACAAGGAAAAAGAATAGCTAGAATAGAAGCCCTCTGGAGGCAGGGACCATAGGTATTGTTATAAATAAAAGGGGTCCAAGGGAGATGTATAGATGTACAATGATGTTGATATCTATCTGTACTCTCCTCAGCTGCAGATGATGGAGAAACACCAACTCTGATCACCCTTGACTGCTGCTATAATTTATCCCTTTCTCTCTAACAGTTGCCCAAGAAGGACCCTCAAGAGGTTAAATAGATGAGTAACCTTTCCAGGTCCAACCTGGAGTTGGATACATTAGTATTGGGCTATTGATTTTCCTTGGACAACGTTTAGGATCTGACTGCCTTTGACTCCCTTCCCAAGTGTTGTGATATAAAGACCACTCAGGAAGGTACTCATTGTTGGACTCTCTTTATCTATACTCAGGGAAAGGCTAACAAGGACAAGGAATGGGGATTGGAGACCCTATTGATCTATTATCTATAAACTAGTTGACAATCAGGACTGGAGGCTATTGATCATGTGGAAGCTGGAGATTTGCTCACTCCCACTACCTCTGGCCAGACTTGGCCACAGCCAAGCCAGAGAATAGGGAAGCTATTGATGCATCTGTATTGATGATCTTATTCTCTCAGCTTTCTCACTACCAGTGTTGGTGATGCACTAGGTCTCACAGTCTATCAGGAAATATTCCTACCCTCTTCTTCATAGACCTCCCTGCCACCCTTCAACCACCCTTTAACCACCCACTCCAAGATTTCCCCATCCAGAGACTCCTGTCCAGAGACCTCCAGAGAGACCTCTCAAAGTGGCTATCAAGGGTATTTATACCATGGGGCCAACCAACGTTTGCCCATGGCTCACGGAACCTGGGAACATTCCGAGTCTTCCAACTGCTATATCTGTCAGTCAAGGTGGCATCCATCACTTCCCAGATTATGAATATAACAGTATTTTTGTCTTTGAATACCTGAAACCCAACACAGTGTCCAGCATGCATTATGTGCTTAAGAACTGATTGCTGAATTAGTGAAATGTTCCTATGAGACAAAATATGTAAAGACCTTTATTAATCTTAAAGTATTATTAAAATATTGGTTATAATTCTAATTAATGTTGTTGATTTTATCTCTTCTCTCTATTGAAGGGATTTTTCTCTAAAGACCTGGCCATTAAGAGATGAAGAAAAGCTAATTAAACTATAAAGTTAATAAAATTCAAGTTCTCAAAAGGAAATGTAGAAAGAAAAAAGAAATAAAAAGAAAAGGAAGCTACTATGGGAGGTAGATGTATACAAAGGAAAGAACATTTAATCTGGAATCTGAAATTGTTGTTCCATTATATCCAACTCTTCATGACACCATGGATGATAGCCCACCAGATCCTTCCTATCTAAAGGGCTCATCTTCCAATGCCATATCTTTTTAACATCTTTGTTAATAATATCCATGGGGTCGTCTTGGCAAAGATATTGGAATGGTTTTCCATTTCCTTCTCAGTTTTATGCAGGCAGAGAGGTTGTGTGACTTCCCCAGGGTCACACAGTTAGTGTCATATTTGAACTCGGGTTTTTCTGACTCCATGCCCAATGTTCTATCCACTATACCTTAGCTGCCCCCAGGGGAGTCTGAAGGCCCAGGGTCTAATCCCAATTTTCTCACTTACTATCTCTTCAACTTTGAATAAATCATTTAACCTCTCCAATCTCTTTTTCCTTCTCTATTCAATGAGGGCATTGTAAAGCCCTCTTCTGTTCTCCATCTAAATAATATCACTTGGTGATCTCATCAGCTTCCATGGATTCAATTATCAGTTCTATTGAAATTATACTTAGATCTAGTCAATCTTTCCCCTGAGCTACATTGTCTCTTCACCACCTTCTTGGAAATTTAAAACTAGATGTTCAGTAGACGTCTCAATCTCAACATTTCCAAACAAAACTCATTATCTGCCCCTCCAACTACCCACCATCCAAACTTACCTAATATCCTCAAGGATACCGATATCCCCCCAGTTCCCAAGCTCACAACCTCAATGTCATCCTTTATCCTTAACTTTTACTCATGCCATGTGTCTAATCTGTTTCCAAAGCTTGCTATTTCTATCTTAATATCTGTCGTGTATGTCACCTTTTCTCCACTAATCCATCCACCACCTTGGAATAAGCCATTGTCAAATCATAACTGAAAGACTACAATAGACTTTTTATTTAAAAATATTTACCTTCTGTCTTAGAATCAATACTTTGTTTCGGTTCCAAGACAGAAGACTGGGAAGGGCTAAGCAATGGGGGTTAAGTGACTTGCCCAGAGTCATACAGCTAGGAAGTAACTGAGGCCAGATTTAAACACAGAACCTTCTGCCTCCACGCTTGGCTCTCAATCCACTGAGCCACCCAGCTGCCCCCTGCAATAGCCTTTTTTTTTTTTTTTTAATTTTAAACCCTTAACTTCTGTGTATTGACTTATAGGTGGAAGAGTGGTAAGGGTAGGCAATGGGAGTCAAGTGACTTGCCCAGGGTCACACAGCTGGGAAGTGGTTGAGGCCAGATTTGAACCTAGGACCTCCTGTCTCTAGGCCCAGCTCTCAATCCACTGAGCTACCCAGCTGCCCCTCTGCAATAGCCTTTTGATTGGTCTTTCTACCTCAAATATCTCCCCACCCCAAACCATCCCCCATTCAGATGTCAATATAATTTTACAAAGTGCAGATCTGACATTGTTATCTCACTACTAGATGAACTCTAATAACTCACTATTTCCTCCTAAGTTCAGGATTGAAAATTTGATTAATACATTACATTAATATTATATTATGTTATGTTGTGCTACGTTAAGTAGTAATGTTATATTATGCTGTTATGTTATGTTATGCTATTCTATGCTGTGTTATGTGTATGTTACATTGCTACATTATGCTATGTTATGTTATACTACGTTACGCTACATTACATTAAGTCATGTTACATTACACTATGTTATGTTATGTTACCTTATGTTACCTTATGTTATGTTACATTAGATTAAATATAGAATCTTCAGCTTGGTTTTTAAATCCTTTCACAATCTGGTCCCTTTTAACCTTTCAATCCTCTTTCTTTATTTCCTTCCACATACAATAAACAAGTGACACTGACCTTATTTCATGTACTTCATCCAAGATACTCTATCTCCAGACTAACTGCTCTCCTTCATCATCTCCACCACCTGGATTCCCTATCTTCCTTCAAGTCCTAATTCCAACCCAGGCCTTCCTTCACAGTCACAGAAGTTCCTTTGGAGAAAGACACATCCTTCCCCACATCAACTGTCATCTAACTGCCACACAGAGAGGGAAAGCAAGCCAGCCTAGCTGATGAAGCAAGATCTCCTGAGGAAAAGACAGGAGGCAGCATGTATCAGGCAAGTGTTACCACTAACACCACTTTGACCACTATCTCTATTCAGATCCTGATGGAGTCAGCCCAGCACCTTGTAACAGTGTGGACTGAATTTTGCAAAGGAGAGCAGGAAATTAGAGTTGAAGCTGGCCTCATGGAACCTAGAGGAGGTTCCATTTGGGAGGGACCAGTGAAGAAGAGAGTTTGGTGAAGATTCTGAAGATTCTAAATGGCCAACTGCCAACTGCCAATGATGGGAGAAGACATTCAAGCTCTGGGTAGGATTGGTGTGGATGGTTGTGGGTGGCTGGGAATTTAGCTCTTCTGAACCCAAAATTCATGGGCAATCTGGAGATTTCAACAGCAAAACCCTTCTACTGACTTCATTGCCAACAAAGAAGATACTGAAAGAGTTGTGCTCCATAATTGGCCTTAGTGAGCTGACTCCGGTGGGAGTGGGCACTTGGGGGACCCTTCCTTGATCCATCTTGTACCCCTTCCTTTCAGTTATTCCCCTGTTTGTTAGCTAGTGTTAAGGATAGGATATTGTGAGGAGAGGGGGAGTCAGTTTCTGGGTCCAAGCTACAGAAGATCCCAGAACTGCTCTCTTGTTGTGGGGTTCATAGTTGAATAGAGAAGTTATCCCAGTTGCCTCCTTCCTCAAAATTCACAAATAATCCTTACCCTGTTATCCTGAATTCCCTTATCCTTATAATAAATGTTTATTAGTTTATTAGTGGTAGCTTGGGGCTGTTACTTTGAGGGGAAGAAGACTGATCCTGTGACTGAGGGGAAGACGAATACCAAACACCATCTTGAAGGGCAAAGTTACTTGAACTTAGGAGTGGGGAGGCTTGTCTCAGTATTACTGGCTCTGAGGGTTGGATCCAACCCACTAGGGTCACAACTGAACCCCAACACCTTCTTTCAACATCCCCACTAAAGCTTTGCCAGTTTGGGAACCTCTTTGCGTTTATTCTCTCATAGGTCTTCCCGGGGGTGGTGTGAGAGGTTAACTGCTCTGGCCCACTGATAACTATTGGGTGGGGGTCCTGATAAACACTTCCCACAGCATCAATACTCACCCTCATACAACCTTCAGCCCAAGAATCTTGGCAGTAGCATTGCTTCCATCCCAGTGCCCTCAGGCATCATCCTGGGAAGCAACATCTATGGACATTAAGCCTGGCAATCTCTAGTGAGCATAGCTATTATGTGTGTAGCTACTATGTCACAGCTGTATAGCTACATAACTATCATATAATACCTAGAAAAGAAAATGCCACCAAAGTCCTTGGTACTATCAAATAGTTCAACATTAGGGTTGACCAAATGAGATTAAAGCACAAGCATAAACATCTGCTTTCTTACTATACCCTAAGGACCATGAGTCCTTTCCTTTTGACTTCCAACTGAAATCTCGCACACGTGTTGCTTTCTCCATTAGGAGGAGAGCACTTTGAGAGCTAGGACTGTCTTCCTTTTCTACTTTTGTATCTCCAGGGTTTATCATTGTGCTTTGCACAGAATAAGAACTTAACAAGTGCTTTATTCATTCATTCCAGACTCAGCTAAAATCCCAGCTTCTACAAAAAGCCTTTCCTGGTCTCTCTTATTGCTAGTGCCTTCTCTCCCATTTACACAGTATATGTGAATGTGTGTGTCTAGGTACAAAAAGCATAAATGGAAGGCTATATGTACAAAGATATTATATACATATTATAAATATATAGATATAAATATTTGCACATAGTCTCCATTATAATGTGAGCTCCTTTGGGGGCAGGAATCTGCTTTTCCTCTTTTTTTATCCCTGGAGCTTATACATGGTACCTGGCATATGGTAAATGCTTGTTGACTTACTAGATGACCTCCAAGGTCCCCTCTGTCTCTGAATCCAGGATCTATTTTCACATGAGTATAGATAGAGCTGGGAAGTCAGCCAGCCAAGGCCAGCACAGTATCAAATACCAGATGAAAGAGGTAAGCCAGTATGGCAGAGGACAAATGTGGCAGCACAGATGCCAGATAAGTCCCAGCCTTCCCTTTCAGTAGATCAAAACAAGGGACACAGATTTTGGATTGTAAATGTCTCATTAAAAAAATTAAAACCTTCAAAATGTAACTTAACCCAGGAACAAGATAAAAATTCATTCCTTGAAATTAGGTCAAGATTTGAAAATGGAACCCAAAGAAGGGAGTTCTTTCTGAGTTAAAAAAAGAAACGATGAGAAGCAAATGAGTGAGAGTTAGGAACATTTAATACTGAAATAAGAGGCAAATACCCTGCAAGAAATTTACTCAAATGCTAAACAGAAAAAGTTAGAGCAGTTGCCTCTCTCCCATTCCATGCCCACTTCCCTTTATCAGCCAGACAACAGGAAACTACCTGCACATTACAGGTAAGAATTCTAAAGTTTTCTGACAAGGTCTTCTGTTCTTTCCATCATTTCTGGGGTCATAGATTGGAGATTACAGAGGTTCTGAGTGGGAAAGGCCCTCAGAGGCTTCCAACTAGTTAGTCCAGCTTGTATCTGATGAAGAATCTCCTTTATTCCATTCCCAATAAGTTATCCTCAAGCCTTTTCTTGCAGATTGTTGGTGAAGGAGCAAAAGCTATTCCTTTTTCAATTAGCTCCAATTGTCAGGAACTATTCCTTTACATAAAACAGAAATCTGATACTGACACTTCTACCCATTGGTCTAGTTCTACACTCCAGGGCCAGTAGAACAAATTGAGCAGGACAGCTAGGTGTCATAGTAGAAAGAGCACTGGGCTTGGAATCAGGAAAATTCAACTTCATGAATTCACGTCTGGCCTCAGACACTAGCTATGTGTACCTGGGCAAGACACTTAATCTTGTTTGCCTTAGTTTGTTCATCTGTAAAATGAGCTGGACAAGAAAATAACAAACCACTTCATGATTTTTACCAAGAAAACCCCAAAATAGAGTCACAAAGAGTCAGACATGACTGAAACATCTCTACAAAAGATCAAATGGGGGACTTTCTGGGTTAAGATGGCTGCAGAGTAGAAGCAGGATGCTTACTCTCCTCACCACTAACCAATATATGATACCTCAAAAGGACAAAAAAATCAAATTCAGATGAACAAAGGGACTCCACAATAGGTCGCAGCATCAAAGGTACATAGGATTTGGGCATTTCCACATGATAAGGGGTGAAATAGCTCCCACCAAAATGCAAGCTGATCAACCCTCCCCCACCCCACCTACAGTGCCAGAATTAGAGCCAGCACACCAGAATTAAAGCGAGTATGGGGCAATCTCTAGATTCTTGGCAGCTGACTAAGACCACCAGGGACTTACCTCTGAGAGCAGCTAGGCTTGGGAAGCCAGTAGGTTGAAGAGCATGGACCTTGGGCACTGAGAGAGTGGAGAATGGCGGCACACAGTAGAAGCCCCTGGAGAATCAAAAAGTAGCCTCAGCCAAAAACTGCTCTCTAGCTCCATAAACAGAGAGCCTGCCCTCCTCACTCAGACTTCTGGCTGGGAAGGAAAAGCCAGCATAGTGATGGTCAGCAAAGCCCAAGAAACCACCAAAAAGAACAAGATAAAGGCACTGACCCTGGATGATTTTTACAGAGAAAAAAATCCAGGCCACAAAGGAGACAGCAGAGGAGGACAAACAAGTAAACACATCAAAAAAAAATGAAAACTGATCACAAGCTCTTGAAGAGTTCAAATCTGAGATCATGAGGAAGGTGGAAGAGATTTGGCAAAAAAAAGTGGGAAATAGTTCAAAAAGAAAATAACAGTTTAAAAGACAAAATTTCGCACTTGGAAGTTGAGGTACAGAAATCAAATGAAATGATAAGCAAATTGAAGACCATAAATGACTTGCTGGAAGCCATGAAAAGCAGGATAGACCAGACTGAAAAGGAAAATCAAAAGATTAAACTGAAAACCAGATATTGAAGACCAGAATTGGGCAAGTAGAAGCTAATGATCTCACAAAACAACAAGAATTAATAAAACAAAGTCAAAAGACTAACAAAATAGAAGGAAACATGAAATTTCTCACTGAGAAAATGACTGACCAAAAACAGGTCTAAAAGAGACAATTTGAGAATCATTGGTCTACCTAAAAACTCAGAAACAAACAGGAACCTTAACATCATAATTATCCAAGAAAATTGCCTTGATGTTATTCAACAAGAGGGCAAAATAGACATTGAAAGAATACATAGATCACCTTCTACATTAAATCTTCAAAAGGATTTAAACCCCAGGAATATAATTGACAAATTCAAAAGCTTCCAAGCTAAGGAAAAAATTACAAGAAGTCAGAAGGAGACAATTCAGATATCAAGGAGCACCAATCAGAATTACACAGGATCTGACCGCCTCCACACTAAAAGACAATAAGGCCTGGAATATGATATTGAGAAAGGCAAGAGAATTGGTTCTACAACCAAGGATCAGCTACCCATCAAAACTGACTATATACTTCCAGGAGAAAGTATAAGCATTCAAAAAAATAGAAGATTTCCAAGTATTTGTAAGGAAAAGACCAGAACTAAGCAAAAAGTTTTATATACAAACACAAAAATTAAGAGAAACATGAAAAAGTAAAGAAGAAAGAGAGGTGAAAGAAAAAAATTTTTGTTAACTTTCTTCTTTAAGGGCTTCAATAATATCAAGACTTTTATATTCCTATGTGAAAATGTTATTTGCAACTTTCAAAAATTGTATTCACTATTATAGTAATTAGAAGAATTATTCATAGGGAGAGGTTGGGGTACAAAGTGGTCTAAGATGATATGCAAAAAAAGAAAAGGGGGAATAGAAGATGGCACCAAGAGAAGCTTGAAGGAATAAGAAAAATAGGATAATCTATACCACACAAAGAAGCTCATGGGAAGGGGAGGGGAAGAATACTATTAAAAGAAGGAGAAGAAGAGAGTGTTAATAGGCAATACATAAACCTTACTCTCAGTGGAATCAATTCTGAGAGGGAAGAGCAGCTAGATCCACTGAGCTATCAAATTCTATCTTACCCTACCGGGAAAGTCAGAAGGGAAAAACTAAGTGGGGAAAAGGACAAGGAGTACAAAAAGGGAGGGGAAAAGAGGGGGGAAAGAATTTAATAGACCCTAAAAAATAATAGGAGGGGAACAAAAAAGGAGGGGGCAGAAAAGGGAGTAAAATAAGGGTGGGGATTAGGGGGATTGATTAAAAGCAAACCACTGGTTTAAAAGGAAATAGCAAAAGAAGAAAGGGCAGAACTAGGAGAGGATATCAAAATGTTGAGGAATAGACAGGAAACAATCATAACTCTAAATGTGAATGAAATGAACTCACCCATAAAATGGATGCAAATAGCAGAATGGATTAGAAACCAATAATCCTACCATATGTTGTCGACAAGAAACACATATGAAACAGATAGACACACACAGGGTAAAGGTAAAAGGCTGGAGCAAAATTTATTGGGCTTCAACTGAGGAAAAGAAGGCAGGATTTGAAATCATGATATTTGGCAAAGCCAAAGTAAATATAAATCTTATTAAAAGAGATAGGGAAGGGGGAAGCTGGGTTGCTCAGTGGATTGAGAGCCAGGCCTAGAGACAGGAAGTCCTAGGTTCAAATCTGGTCTCAGACACTTCCCAGCTGTGTGACCCTGGGCGAGTCACTTGACCCCCATTGCCTACCCTTACCACTCTTCTGCCTTGGAACCAATACACAATATTGATTCTAAGACAAAAGGTAAGGGTTTAAAAAAATGGGATAGGGAAGGTAATTACATCCTGATAAAAGGCAGAATAGACAATGAGGAAATATCAGTACTCAACATGTATACACCAAATAGTATAGCATCCATATTTCTAAAGGAGAACCTGGCAGAGCTCAAGGAGGAAATAGATAGTAAAACTCTACTAGTGGAAGACCTGAACCTTCCCCTATCAGATCTAGATAAATCAAACCAAAAAATAAATAAGAAAGAGGTAAGAGAGGTGAATGAAATCTTAAAAAAATTAGAGTTAGTAGATATGTGGAGAAAAATAAATAGGGACAAAAAAAGAATACACCTTCTTTTCAGCAGCACATGGCACATTCACAAAGACTGACCATGTACTAGGACATAGAAACATGGCAAACAAATGCAAAAGAGCAGAAATGATAAATGCAAACTTTTTAGATCATAATGAAATAAAAATAATAATTAGTAAGGGCACCTGGACAGGCAAACCAAAAATTAATTGGAAATTAAATAATATGATTCTCCAAAATCAGATAAAGAACAAATCATAAAAACAATTAGTAATTTCATTGAAGAGAATGACAATGATGAGACATCCTACAAAAATCCGTGGGATACAGCTAAAGTAGTACTCAGAGAGAAATTTATATCATTGAGTGCATATAACAACAAATTAGACAGGGCAAAGATCAATGAACTGGGCACGCAAATCAAAAAACTAAGTCCCCAGTTAAAAATTAAATTAGAGATTATAAAAATCAAAGGAGAAATCAACAAAATTGAAAGTAAAAGAACTATTGAATTAATAAATAAGACTAGAAGGTGATACTTTAAAAAAACAAATAAAATAGACAAAGTACTGGTCAATCTAATAAAGAAAAAAAGAAAGAAGAAAACAAAACTAACAGTATCAAAGATGAAAATGGAGACCTCACCTCTAATGAAGAGGAAATTAAGGCAATCATTACAAACTATTTTGCCCAATTATATGGCAATAAATATGGCAATCTAGGTGATATGGATGAATAATTACAAAAATTTAAATTCCCTAGATTAACAGAAGAAGAAATAGAATACTTAAATAATCCCATCTCAGAAAAAGCAATTGAACAAGTCATCAAAGAACTCCCTAAGAAAAAATCTTCAGGACCAGATGGATTCACAAGTGAATTCTATCAGACATTCAAAGAGCAACTAATCCCAATACTATACAAATTATTTGATATGATAAGCAAAGAAGGAGTCCTACCAAATTCCTTTTATGACACAAACATGGTACTGATTCCAAAGCCAGGGAGATCAAAAACAGAGAAAGAAAACTACAGACCAATCTCCCTAATGAACATAGATGCAAAAATCTTAAATAGAATACTAGCAAAGAGACTCCAGCAAGTAATTAAGAAGATCATCCACCATGATCAGGTGGGATTTATACCAGGAATGCAAGGATGGTTCAACATTAGGAAAACCATCCACATAATTGACCATATCAACAGTCTAACAAACAAAAATCACATGATTATCTCAATAGATGCTGAAAAAGCCTTTGACAAAATACAGCGTCCATTCCTATTGAAAACACTGAAAAGTATAGGAATAGAAGGACCTTTCCTAAAAATAATAAACAGTATATACCTAAAACCATCAACAAACATCATATGCAATGGGGATAAATTAGAAGCCTTCCCAATAAGATCAGGAGTAAAACAAGGATGCCCATTATCACCTCTATTATTTAACATTGCACTAGAAACACTAGGAGTAGCAATTAGAGAAGAAAAAGGAATTGAAGGCATTAAAATAGGCAATGAGGAGACCAAGCTATGACTCTTTGCAGATGATATGATGGTCTACTTAAAATATCCTAGAGAAGCAACTAAAAAGCTAGTGGAAATAATAAATAACTTTATCAAAGTGGCAGGATAGAAAATAAACCCACGTAAATCATTAGCATTTCTTTATATTTCCAACAAACCTCAGTAGCAAGAGTTAGGAAGAGAAATTCCATTTAAAATCACTCTAGACAATATAAAACTCTTAGGTATCAATCTGCCAATACAAACACAGGAATTATATGAACACAACTATAAAACACTCTCCCCAAAATTAAAACTAGATCTAAACAATTGGAAAAACATTAATTGCTCATGGGTAGGATGAGCTAACATACCCAAATTAATTTATTTATTTAGTGCCATACCTATCAAACTACCAAGAAACTTTTTTTACTAAATTAGAAAAAATTATAACAAAGTTCATTTGGAAGAACAAAAGATCAAGAATATCAAGGGAAATAATGGGGGGGAAAGTGAAGGAAGGTGGCCTAGCAGTACCAGATATTAAGCTATACTATAAAGGAGGAGTCATCAAAACAATATGGTACTGGCTAAGAGACAGAAGACTTGGGGTAAGTGACCTCAGCAAGACAGTCTATGACAAACCCAAAGAGCCCAGTTTTGGGGACAAAAAACCCACTATTTGACAAAAACTACTGGGAAAATTGGGAAACAGTATGGGAGAAATTGAGTTTAGATCAACATCTCACACCCTACACCAAGATAAATTCAGAATGGGTAAATGACTTGAATATAAAGAAGGAAACTATAAGTAAATTAGGTAAATACAGAATAGTGTACTTGTCAGATCTTTGGGAAAGGAAAGATTTCAAGACCAAGCAAGAGTTAGAAAATTTACAAAATGTAAAATAAATAATTTTTATTATATTAAATTAAAAAGACTTTGTACAAACAAAACCAATGCAACCAAAATTAGAAGGGAAGCAACAAATTGAGAAAAAATCTTTAAAACAAAAAACTCTGACAAAGGTCTAATTACTCAAATATATAAGAAGCTAAATCAATAGTAGAAAAAAATTAAGCCATTCCCCAATTGATAAATGTGCAAGGGACATGAATAGGCAATTTTCAGATAAAGACATCAAAACTATCAATAAGCACATGAAAAAGTGTTCTAAATCTCTTATGATTAGAGAAATGCAAATCAAAACAACTCTGAGGTACTATCTCACACCTAGCAGATTGGCTAACATGACAGCAAAGGAAAGTAATAAATGTTGGAGGGGATGTGCAAAATTGGGACATTAATGCATTGCTGGTGAAGTTGTGAATTGATCCAACAATTCTGGATGGCAATTTGGAACTATGCCCAAAGGGCTTTAAAAGACTGTCTGCCATTTGATCCAGCCATACCACTGCTGGGTTTATACCCCAAAGAGTTCATAGGGAAAAAGACTTGTACAAAAATGTTTATAATCACACTCTTTGTGGTGGCAAAAAAAAATTGGAAAATGAGGTGATGCCCTTCAATTGGGAAATGGCTGAACAAATTATGGTATCTGTTGGTGATGGAATACTATTGTGCTCAAAGGAATAATGAACTGGAAGAATTCCATGTGAACTGGAATGACCTCCAGGAATTGATGCAGAGTGAAAAGAGCAGAACCATCTTGGTTCTTGGGCCTTGAAGAATGTAATCACCCATCTTCCCATGGGGATCTCCCTCCAGTCACTGACATTCTGCTTGAATTCATTTCTCAATTGTTAGCATACTCTAAACTTATCAAACTCACCATCTCAGTGATTCTGAAACCCTGAATATGTATATCTCTTCCCCATCCTCCACTATCTACCCAATCACTCCCATTCTCTCAACTCTACCCTCCCCTCAATGTCCAATTCCAGGTCTATCCATCCCTTCTGACATGGTTTATGAAATGCCTGCTCCATAATGAAGCTTATGCCTTTTACTTCTTCACTACCTCCTTTCTTCTGGGTACCAATGATACCTGTCTCCTTCCTATTGACACTAGATCCCAGGCCACCATTTCCAGTTCTGGTTGCATTTTCACTCATACGTCCCAATTCATTGAAACAGTGAGAGACTCAGATTACACCTTGCTCCCCATTGCCACTTCTAGATGCTCCTTCTATCACCATCACTCAAGAATCTTTCCTCCTCTGAGTTTCATTTGATCCAAATTAATCACTCAATCCAGATCCTGAGGTTTATTATCTATCAACTACTTGGATATTTTCTTTCCTTCCTGAAGGAGTACAGTGCCAGGCTCATAGTCTTTTACTCCATCCCCAACCAGTGCTCTTATGCTAGGAGACTTAAACATACATATTGATATTCTCTTAAGTATTCTAACTTTCTAGTTCCTCAACCTATTCAGTTTCCATTGTCTAATCCTCTACTCCACCTTAGACACACCTATAAATGGTCATACCCTTGATGTTGCCATCACCCACAAGTGTTCCACCTTCCTGTACAAGAACTCTAAATTCCCATATCTGATCATAATCTGTAATTATTCCATCTTTCCCTAACTCTGTTCTTCATACTTTCTTACTGTGACCTCAAATCTCTCCACTCCTCCGCCCAAGGTCATACAGCTAAATGCAGAGGTAGGATCAGAGCCAAATGTTCTTATTCCTAGACCAACATTTTTCACTATGTTACACTGTTTCCCTCTGTCTTTACTTAAAACTCTGAATGATGAATAAAAGCCTATTCTTTTCTCCAAATACTGTCAACAACATATTTGGAATGCTCTCCTGTCTTCCCTCCACCAATCCAGAGTCTACCAATGAGGAAGCAGCTCAATGCTTTGCAAATTCCTAAAATGGTTTGAACTTGGAACCATGAACTGGACCCTGTCCAAAAAGAACCTTCTGCCTGTAATACAAGGCTCACTCTGTTGCAAAATGCTCCAACAAATTATCCTTAGACACATCACAATAGATGTAAGCCTCATGGAACAATTTCCAAATGATCCTAAAATCTATTTTGACATCCCTGAATGCCATGGCTGGGAGCCAGGCATGTAATGGGAAGCTTATCTCTTTGAAGTTATTCTTCTTGATTTGTTCTTTTTTTGGTTTCTCACATAGAGGAAGTTTAGGAAGATCTACCTGTTTTATATGTAACATCAAAAGAAAACTATTGTCAATTGTATTTTTTATTAAGGACACTGTTTATTATATTCCAACATCTGATTATTAAGATAATGAAGATTAATTAGAATGGGTCATTAGCATATGTGTGTATACATGTATATCTCCATCTGTGAAGATATACACATATATAGCCATATACTTTCCACATATTATCTCAGTTCACCTGTGATGTAGGTAGTGTAGCTATTAGGAATAGGGATTATGATTTAATTAACATAGAAAACTCCCAGGAAAAGAGATTCCATCAATGCATGTCAACATCTCTGAAATTTATAGTCTTGGAAAGTTTTCTAGAGAAGAGAAGGGTTAAATTTATTTCCCAAAGGACAGGACTTAAAACCAAGTTTTCCTAAATCAAAGGTCAATTTTCTATCCACTATATTATGCTGCCTGTAGATATATTCATTCTAATTTTTTTTTCAAATGAGGAAGATGAAGCCCTCAAATGTTAAATGATTTGACTACAAGCATACAGCTAGTAGTAAATGGCAGAGCTCAGACTAGAAATACGGCTAACTTTAGGCCTCCTTCTTTTTCTGTTATACTATTATGCCTCACATAATTGCATATGAATGTCAATATTTTTTGCTCAGGAATCTCTTAACCTTATTTACTGAGTGCCTGCAATGTCAGGCATTTTACCAGGTATGGAGTATTGAAATACAATTGTGAATAGGATCTTGCTCTCAAGAGCTGATATTCCTCTAGTATCTACAAAGCCTTTCTCATGACCTTCATATCCCAAGTACTGCTCTTCATGGTTGTAGCCATGGTATCAACCTGGCCCATAGTACCATTTCATGCCCCCTTCTTACCACTATCATCTTCATTTTTTCAGACCCCTGTTATTCAAAGTCTAAGCTACTGTTGTCACCTCCTAATTGTTCTACCCACTTTCAAATTTTCTCTAGAAAGAAAATAAATGATTCAGGTACTGGCCCAGTGTTTCCAGTAAAGCTAGGTTTGGGAGACATATCACTGTTCACTAATTCATTCAATCAGTCAAGAAATATTTACTATGTGTTAGGAATTGTAGGTAGGTGCTTGGACTACAAAGAAAAAATAAAACAGTTCTAACCTCAAAAAGCTTCCATTTGAGGGATTTGGGAGGAGTCAGAGAAAAGAACAATCTATATAAACAAAATGTACATAGGATCAGTTTGACTGAAGAGACAGAAGACAAGGCAACCTACTAGGAAGTCATCAGGCAGGCCAGGCTAGAGATGATAAGGGCCTAAATTAGAGTGGTTAGTCTGGATCGAGAAAAGGGATGAATGAGAGAGATTTTGGAGCTAGATGTCAATGAGACTTGATTGGATATGAGAAGTGGGGGTTTGAAGACAAATGTATTAAAAATAGTCCTATGGTTGAGAACTTTTGTGACTAGACAAATAGTAAAATCTGCAACAAAAATAGGGAAGATCAGAATATGAAGAGTTTTTGTGGGAAAGATAATATCTCCACTTTACAGAAAATCTAGCTAGAAATGTCCCATAGGTAGTTAGTGGTAGTAGAACTCAAGGAAAAAAAAAACTAGGTCTGGATATTTAGATCTAGAAGTCATCTGCATAGAAATGATCATTTAATTCATGAGAAAAGATGAGATCACCAAAATAGAACATGTGAAGACAGGAAAGAGAATCTAGGACAGAGCCTTGGAGGACACTGAAGTATTGGAAGTAGTTTTTGGATTATTAGCCAGCAAAAAAGATTAAAAAAGAAGTCAGACAGAGAACACAGCCTAAAAAGCAGAAACTTAAAGACTCAAGGAGAAGAGTGTCCATGAAATGGTTGGAGGGCAGGGGCAGGGAATGGGGAGGAATGGTCAATATTGTCAAATGCCACAGAAATCAAGGAAGAAGAAGAAAAAGAGGACTGGGGTCTGAGAAAAGTTCACAACATTTAGTAATTAAAAGATCATTGGGGGGGGGGGGGTAGGTGGATAACTCAGTGGATTGAGAGCCAGACCTAGAGACAGGAGGTCCTAGGTTCAAATCTGGCCTCAGACACTTCCCAACTGTGTGACCCTGGGCAAGTCACATGACCCCCATTGCCTAGCCCTTACCACTCTTCTGCCTTGGAACTAATACACAATATTGATTCCAAGACGGAAGGTAAGGGTTTAAAAAAAAAAAAAAGATCATTAGCAAACTTGGAAAAAGTTTCATTTCGGTGATGAAGTCCAAAGTCAGACTTAAAGGGGTTGAAAAGTAAGTAAAAAAGAAATGACCATCAGCTAATTACCTTTTTTGGTTCATATCATGTCATGGAATCATCTGATAGGGCATGAGGGGATTTGAAACATATGTCAGGAAAGAGAATTTCCACACCAGAGATGTCATATGTTCTAGAAATTAAAGCTCTGTGACTTTGGTCTCTTTACTTTGAATATAATTTTTAAAAGTATTTTTCCTGGCTACATAATTCATGTTCTCTCCCTCCCCTCTTCCCTCCCCCATCCCAAAGCTGACAAGCAATCCCATTGGGTTATACATGCATGGTCTCTTCACTTCTAAGTTTTGCCACCTATTAAAAAAGAATATTGGACTAGCTGAAATTTGAAGTGCCTTCCACATCTAAATCAGACACTCTAAAATGACCACAACTTGCAAAGGACTATACTTAGTTGGGTATTTTGATGACTCCAAAGAGATCATTTTGGGCATAATAATTAGAATGTTGGATTTGGAATCAGGAAGACAAAGGTTCAGATCTTGCCTCTGATATTAACTATCTGTGTGAAATAGAGAAATCACTTAAACTCTCTGAACTCCTGTTTCCTCAATTAAGAGATGAGGACAATAAAATCCAGTATTGTCTGATTCACAGTTATATTGAGACCTAAATGAGATAATCTGTGTAATACGTTTTTCACATTCAAGCTTTATATGTCAGTTGCTGTTACTATCATCTTGTTCTCATCTTGTTCTTTTCTAAAAAATATTTGTGTTCTGTTTTTACTTTAAAAATATTTACAAAGCACTCTAATTTTATGAGAATTCTCTTGAAACAAAGTAAAGCAGTTTAGTAAAACTAACAATGCAGTGACCCCATCTGAAAGCACATAAAACATCCCATATCACCTCACTATTTAGAAAAAAAATTAACAGAAATCTATTTTCTCTCCTCTTCACACTACCCTTCTGGAATCAAAAAGAAAAGAAAAACAAATTTCTTACAACAAATATGCATAGTCAATCAAAACAAAGTCTCAATCACTGACATATAAATATATGTCTCAATAGCCCCCCTAAATCCATCGCCTCTGTAAAGGAGTGCATGGTTAATCACTGGTCATCTGGAATCATGAACAGTCATTATATTGATTATAGTTCCTACAGCTTTCAAATTGTTTGTCAAAGCTTGTCTGTTTCCTATATTTTTTATCAAGCTTGCCCTCAGTGTGTGCATAGGACACTTTCACAAAATTTCTGTAGAGGTGAGGAAGTAGGAATAACAGTCATTGCTGATGTCTTCTTGCTTGCCTTCTCTTTTTGTAACATCATCCTTGATCTTTTCTTTTTAGAATCTTCCCTTCTTTGATATATCTTGAATATTGGACCCTAAGTTTCTTTTTTTTTTTAAATTACTTTCTCTCTTAGTAACAATGATAAGACAGCAGGATAGGGGCTAAGCAAACAGGGTTAAGTGTCTAGTCCAGCATCATATTTCTAAGGAAAGTCTGAGGCTAGAGTTGAACCCAGATCTTCCCAATTCAGGTCTGGCACCCTATCCATTGTGCCATCTAGCTGTCCCACAAAGTCTCTTTAAAATTCTGTTTTTTGCTGTAGATGTTTGTTCAAGGCCAGCCACTCCTTTCAACTTTGCTTTCTTATGTGCCACTGGCCTTTTCTCATATGTAATCAGTAATGTAGTAGGTCTCTTAACATACAAGAGCTAGCATTTATATGGTACTTTAAGATTTGCAAAGCACCTTACAAATTTTATCTCATTTTATCCTCACAACAAACCTAAAAGATGGGGGCCATTATTATCCTCATTTATAAGATGAAAAGAAGAAACTAAGGCAGACAAAAATTAAGTGACTTGCCAGGGTCAAACAGATAATGTGTTTAAGACTGGTTTGAACTCAAGTCTTCCTGACTCCAGTTCTAACAATCTATTCCATTTCTACATTCAGAATCCATCTTCTCTACTGTTCTTCTACCTTTTATACACTGATACTTTCTGCAATCTTCAATTATCATCATACATCAGTTATAAATATAACTTTTATCCTGAGACAGCAGCCTTTTGCTGGCAAGTCTGTTCTCCTGGGAAAAGAGATCAATTGTTTACTTGTTGAGGCTATTTCTAGGCTCTTTTGGCCTCTTAATTGTGGTAACTATTTTCCATAAGAGGCAGCCATTGTTTAGTAAATGGAGAATTGGTTTCAGAGTTAGGAGGACCTTGATTCACGTCTTATCTCTGATACATACTGTCTACATAACCCTGAATAGGTCATTTAACTTCTCAATGATCAAGGGAACTCTCTAAGACTTAAATTTCAGAGAAGGTTTTGACTTGTATTGGTAAAGAGGTTTCCTCATCTATAAGTTCCTTTTATCAATGACATCACAGATCCAATCACTATCTAATACAAAACTTCTCTAAGAAAAGTTAATAATCAAAGTTAATTTCTCCTTTTATCCGATTGCCATTTTCAGACTCAACTGATTTGAGTAGGTCATGTTGGAGCTGATATCACTGCGCAGTGTATC
The DNA here is from genome assembly GCF_016433145.1 of Gracilinanus agilis. Classification (NCBI taxonomy): domain Eukaryota; kingdom Metazoa; phylum Chordata; class Mammalia; order Didelphimorphia; family Didelphidae; genus Gracilinanus; species Gracilinanus agilis. The sequence goes on from NC_058130.1 coordinate 398,973,019, forward strand.
TGTCTAATCTTTACCTTTTCCCCTAATTGGATATTACTTTTGTTCTCATTGACCAAGTATCTGACTACACACAGAGCTCATTTTTAAATGATTCTCATCTTAATAAGTTCTTACTTCTTGATCATGAAGGTATAGACAATTTAATTCCTCATGACATTGTTGTACATTACATCTTGTACCTTTCTGATTTTCTTCTTGAAGAGATTATTCGTGATAAATGATAAGATTTCTGAGTAACCACCAATCCTTGGGGCTTTTCATGTTTTTTCATCCCAAACCACATTTTCCAATACATATTTTTATCTTCCTCCCCTATACCTACTTTTACAATGAAATCAACTAGTATCATATTGGATGTTGACTCAATTTGTAAGATCTCATTAAATCCTTTGTAGAATTTCTCTACCTCTTTTTCCTTTACAGCAGATATCAGAGCTGAAGATACAATTCTTTTCATGGTTGTCTTTTTGCTTATCCTGTTTACCATCAAGACAAGATGACTAAATATCCCATGAAAAGAAAGTTCCTTGGGGCCCAAGATAACACTAATTCTGCATCTATGCACTTCCCTGAAGAGAACCTGTGACTCATCCTTCCCTTTAGCAGTAACTCAGGTCTTCTGTTTTGATTTTGAAGCAAGAAGACCAAGTTCACTTTCTTCAGAAACTTAATAGTCCTTAAAAAATAGAGCACTGATTTAACTCATGTATGTTACTGGTCTGAAAACTGTACAGTTTTTATCATCCTTCATCCCTCTTTCCAACACTCCACCATTGTAACTGAATAAGGGGAAAGGAGAAGTTCTACTTAGGAGATCTAGGGAACTAAAGAAATTGTAAAGAAGTTATTTGCCTCTTTTACTGCTTAAATCAGGGATTCTTAACTTGGAGTCCATGGGCCAACAAGTAGATAGATTTCAGAGGGTCAATAAGCTTGAGTGGGAGGGAAAAAATCACATCTTTATATTCACTTGCATCTAATTGAAATTATTTAAAATTTAAATTTAAAAATTATCTAAGGGGGCAGCTAGGTAACTCTATGGGTTGAGAACAAAATATAGAGAGGCAGGAGGTCCTGTGTTCAAATCTGGCCTCAGATACTTTCTAATTGAATGACCCTAAAGAAGTCACTTACCCCCAATTGCCTAGCCTAAGCCTCTTCTGCCTTGGAACTAATATGTGGTATTGATTCTAAGACAAAAGGTAAGGGTTTGTTTTTAAAAACTATTTAAAAACATTATTCTGAGAAAGTATCCATAGGCTTCTCCAAATTTTCGAAAGGGCCCTTAAAACACATACAAAAATGGTTAAGAATATCTAGTTAATATGCCCAAAGGGCTTTAAAAGACTGCATACCCTTTCATCCAGCAATACAACTGCTGGGTTTGTACCCCAAAAAGATAATAAGGAAAATACTTGTACAAAATATTTATAGCCATGTTTTTCATAGTGGCAAAAAATTGGAAAATGAGGGGGTGTCCCTCTATTGGGGAATAGCTGAACAAACTGTGGCATCTGATGGTGACAAAATACTATTATGCTGAAAGAAATAAGGAACTGGAGGATTTATATGTGAACTGGAATGACCTCCAGGAATTGATGCAGAGAGAAATGAGCAGAACCAGGAGAACATTATACACAGAGACTGATACACTGTGGCACAATCAAATGTAATAGAATTTTCTACTAGCAGCAATGCAATAATCCAGGACAATTCTGAGGGACTTATGAGAAAGAACACTATCCACATCCAGAGAAAGAACTGTGGGAGTAGAAACACAGAAGAAAAACAACTGTTGAATTACATGGTTCAATGGGTACATGATTAGGGAATTTGACTAAATAATCACTCTATTGCAAATAATAATATGGAAATAGGTTTTGAACAATGATACATATATAACCCAATGGAACTGCTTGTCAGATTCAGGAGTGGGGAGGGAAGGAACATGAATCATGTAACCATGGGAAAATATTCTTAATTAATTAATTAATTTTAAAAAGAACATCTAAGTTAAGTGGAAGACTCCAGAATTCCCCCAACAAAACTGAAGGTCATTATGTAGACAAAAAATTCATCTCCAGTGGTAAAACAACTTTCTAAAAGTTTCCCTGTATTTCCTGAGAATAGTCCTCATAAAACAGTCTGATATAGCTCCATCTGGCCCAGGATCTTCTCTCAGCCTTGGCTTCCCACTATATGCTGACTAGCATAATGTACATGTTTTTACTCAAATCTTTTAAAAGAGCAAGATTTAAGGAGCTTACAAGGTATGACCTCCTCACTATGCCCAGGGTATGTATGCACATTCACAAAGTGAAGGATTGAGCTAAATCAAATTATTCAAATTGGAATGTATCCACTTTATAGTTTTTTGGCTGAGGTAAATAAGCTCATTTCTCCTTCCTCAAGATTCACTCAATTTAGAGGTCAATCACTTGGCAAGCTTTATTGACTAGAGGCTAAGTGAAATGAAATAATCTCTGTACTAGGCCAAAACATAACAGAAGATTTGAAACTTCCATTTGACTTGGCTTATTATTACTCTTTAAAATGTTAAATTGACACAATACCAAGGATTGACTATTGTTATTCTCTAACCATCCCAAGGATCTTTCTTTATACCAATTTTATCTTGTCTCTGTTTCTCTGTGTGTCTCTGTGTGTCTCTGTCTCTGTCTCTCCCCAGCACTCCCTCTTTTTCTACCTCATTTCTTTACTATTCCCCCCTCCCTCTACCTTTCCATGTTTTGGGCCCAATCTATCATTTCACTAGCACAAGGAACAATGTCCCCAAAAGGAAATTCACTCAAACAATGCAGATAAGTTTATGGTCTTAAGAGTGTTACCTGGAACAATGAGAGTATTAAAACGATTTGCCTAGAGCAGTGATGGGCAAACTTTTGAGCTTGGTGTGTCAAAATTCACCAAAAAACCAAGCATAACTCAGGTGATGTGTCACTTCGAGAAAAAAACATAATTTTGCAATATTTATAGTTTAAATAACAAAAATGTATAATTGTAATATATAACTGTATTTAATAAACCAAAATAGGTAAATTAATATAGGTAGGATTGTCATCTATAGTGCACAGAGTGTCTACACTACACTACAGCAAATGTTTCATCCTTGGCATGCGACCCCATACTTCTCTATATGTGACCGTGTCATAGAAAATGGCTACACATGTCAGCAGACACACATGTCATAGATTTGCCTTCACCAGGCTAGAGTCACACCGCTAGTAAGATCAGAAGTAGGACTGGAACTCAATTCTAAAATCAGTCAGGATCTTTACTCCTTATCTCACCCTGATCCCTAAATATCATCACTGTTTTTCCCCTTCTGTTAAAGACCATTTTATTCTGGTACAGGAGTTCTTAACTCCTAAAGGATAGATCTCATGGTTTCCATGGACTTAGATGGGGGCGAAGAAGGGTTGAATACATTTTATTTCAGTTTCTTTCTCTTTATAATCTTAAGTATTTTCATTTGTACTTGTAAAAATATTGTTCCTAAAGGAGTCCATGAGGAAAAGCTGAAAACTGACACATTACACACATGTGCTGATCATTAGAACTTATAGTCAAATTGGATCTATTGAAGGTTGAGTTCCTTTGTGACATAAGTCAACCTAATTATGATCTCAGCATGCTAGCCAAAGCCACAGACTGGCAAAAGTCCCACCTTGGAATCCCTATCTTCCCAACACAGATATATAGTGTTCTGGTTTCCAAATTCAATGGCAAGATATCCCAAGGAGTTATCTATACTCATATACAAAGAGAAATGAGGGAGAATCCCTTAAGACTTTCAGATTATCTCAGAACCCTACATTTGCCTGCCCCTTTCCTTGTTCTTCCCCTTCTTACCCCACATCTGAACAATCCTGTCCTACTCATTTTGGACAACTTTGAACTTAAAAGCCAAAAGAGATTTATTGCACACATAGGAACATTCATTCATATTTGGAATCACAGAAAAAATCTTTTCATGAACCTCACAATTCCATACTAGAGAATTAATGACATTGGTATTGAGGGACTTTATTATTTTTAGAACCATATTCTTTCTAAGCACTTGAGTCATCTTATTAAAAAAAAAAAAACTTTGGAAGAGTGTGTCCTCTAACCCTACCTTCCTCAGTAGCTAGTTGTGCCTTCAGGTCTTTGTCCCTCATTCTGGTTATTAATGTATACTTCCAAGCTCTCCTACATATACCCACCCTTAGGTAGGAAGACTATTTTTTTTAAAGGAAAGGAAAAAGAGATCCAGGGATCCAAGGAAAAGGGCTCACTTCCAGTGTTTCTTCCTTAGGGCCAACTTTCCTATAGTTTTCTTACCTGTCTGACAATGACCTATTCACTCCAACTCAATCTGTCCCCTTGTAAATGGGCTGAATTTAGCCAGTTTCATTTGCCCCAGCTCCTAGCTCATGGCCCCTCAAAGCCAGCCTTGCATGGTTCTTGCGCATAGCCTTGCCTTATTTGCTTCTCCTCCCACTCTATGCTCCCAAACTGGCTTTCTTCTTCCTTTATCTCTTTTCCTTAGGAGCGCAAGGGTTTCATAAGTTGGTAAGAAAGGAACTGTTGAGACTTGTCTACAAAGAGTAGTGAAATAAATCATAAAGGTATGGAAGGGGGGTGGGGGGAAATGACCAAGAATCCTCCCTGAATGCGCAAAATTTTTGCAAGTCCCTTTCTTTTTATTTTTATAAAATTTGTTCACGAAAGAAAACAAAAGAGAATTTTTCTAGGTTTTATGTCATATATGTGTGTACATATAGGTATATATATATATACATTTACATACATGCATGCAGAGAGAGAAAGTAGAATCTGAAGAGACCTCAGCAAGACATGTTGACAAGACGAACTCATTTTTATCGATAAGGCTACAAAGTGTTACAAAGAAATCATATTTTACCTTTTTTGTATCACAATATAAGCAGGAAACCTAATATATGCCTAATATGAAAGACCTAATATGAAAGAAATGTCTGTCTAAGGGTTTTTTTAACATCTTCTGATTATATCTATTTATTTTATCATACTAAATAAGTCTAAAGAACTTCTATTCTGAGAAAAAACATCTATTCATTCAAACTTACCAAATATGGAGAGGAAAACAGTCGGTAGGAAGTAAGCTACATGTTTGTATGCTTCGTACAACATATTTTTTAATGATCATTAAAACACAAAGAATGATGGTATGTCATTGATTTCAACTATGAATTACAGAAAGCAAATTTAAATTAACTAAGCTGCTAAAACCACTTCACTTAAATATCAAATAATATATTTAATGATACCTATTAAAATGATAACAGTCAAGCAAACTGACTCACACTTTTGAGCCTCCTAATTAATCCTATACAAATATTGATACTTGAATAAGTAACGGTTTTTAAGTACAATAAGGCCATCTTCATTTAGTTGTTATCAAAAAAGTCATTGACATTTTTAACCTCAATGCTTAGCACTGCCCTAGGAACTCTCAGATATCCATAAATATAGACTATTGCCCCCAGTTTAATACTTACTAATGATAACAATGCTGAAAATTATATAAGCAGTTTTCACAATGAATAGCTAAATGGCTGTAACTTTTTAGCTTTTCTTCCTTTTTTGTTATAGAAAATTATTGTTCAAAAAGAAAATTCATAGAACCTGGATCAAGCCATAAATTAGTAATTATATAGGTATGTCTACATCTTCATCTGAATTTGCATATTTGCATATTCAGTGACATATGTGTGTGTTTATATTACACATATACATACCTATTTACGACATATATATATTCCAAACACCAGAAACATTCTTTTAATAACATTGGTTGCTGAAATTAGTTGTAAACTGAACAACCACTTTATTTTTTTTTTAAATCCTTACCTTCCATCTAGGAATCAATACTGTATATTGGTTCTGAGGCAGAAGAGTGGTAAGGGCTAGACAATGGGGGTCAAGTGACTTGCCCAAGATCACACAGCTAGGAAGCATCTGAGGCCAGATTTGAAACCAGGACCTCCCATCTCTGGGTCTGGCTCTCAATCCACTGAGCCACCAAGTTGTACCCCTGAACAGCCACTTTAGAAAGAGAAAATTGAATAGTTGTTCAATGCCAATAGAGCTATGATTTTATCAGCATGGGTTCCAATATGGTAATACCAATAGTACAGAATACACATTATCCATGCACTCTTCTCTCATGCAAATCCTGTCAATATCTGCCCATAAATCCTCCATGGAATCCATACATCTTCTAACTTTTTTCTGGCGTTGAACAAATATGAATACAAATTCTGGTATATGAATGTAATGAAATATTACGACAGCATAGGAAATGACAAAAGGGATAGATTCAGAGAAGTCTGAAAAGATGTTCATGAATTTACACAGAGTGAAGTGGGAAGAACCAGGAGAGTGACTGCAACATTATTTAAAAAATGAAAAATTTAAGAACTCTGATCAATGTAATAGTTGGCTACCATTCCAGAGAACTGGTAATGAAATAACTAGCTTTGGGTAGCTATTATCATCTATCAGCTATCAGCTATCAGCTATCATAATCAATGCAATTAGCAGCCACAACTCTAGAAGACTGATAATGAAATGTACTATTTCTTCCTGACAGAGAAGTGATAAACATAATCAATTATTAGAATGTGATTTTTGGACATGGCCAATGTGTGCATTTGTTTTCCTTAACTATGTTCATTTGTAATGAAAGGTATAGAGTTTTTTTAAGGGAAGGGCAGAGATAGTAATAATAAAAGAAAGTAAATGTTATTGAAATATATTTTAATGCACAGAACAGAATTTAAAAAAGACACAGACAAGCAGAGCATCTTTGAAGCTAAGATGTTGGATATAAAATATATATTTAAAAGCAAATGATTCATAAAAATTCGCAATTTCATATACTTTCTTCTTTTCTGTTCTTTATATATGTAAAAGTTCATGTTTATGCTTATTAAGTTCAAGATACAAAACGAAGGAAGGAAGGAAGGAAGGAAGGAAGGAAGGAAGGAAGGAAGGGAGGAAGGGAGGAAGGGAGGGAGGGAGGGAGGGAGAGAGGAAGGAAAGAAGAAAAAGACCTGGGAATTGGCCTGCTCCACCCAGGAAATGGAAGTTGTGTCTCAGCACATGGTTCCCACATCAAATCCAAAGTCATTCTCATAGTATTCTAACAAGAAAGTAGTCAAAAAGCATGCCAGGGCTTATTAAATTTCCATTAGGCTCTGAGCATGTACTAATTTGCATGGCTGAGTTGATTACATCCTGTTTTAGAGAATCAAATATCTTTTCTACTTTATGATTTGTCTCTGAGCATGAAAATAGTTCTAATCACAAAATTAGTGATACCAAATCTGACATGTTGCTGCTCTCTTCTTTGTCACTCTGCCTTATCTCTTTTGGTGGGAAAATACATGATTTTCAAAAAGATCTGGCATACAGAAGAAATTCAACAGAGCAACACATTAGAATGTCAAGTGACAATGGAATTGCACAGAAAAATTCCGCCTTGAAGAAGACTGGGCTCCTCAAAGCTGTAATGAAAAATAATTCCAATCCAGATGTGAAGCAGTATCAGAAAGATCCTGACAAATGCTTAGTGTTATATCACATTATGGAAAAAGAAAGAAAAATTATTAAGATGATAAACACTTTGGTTTAATGCTAAATGCCAAACTTGATTTTTGTGTCAATTTTTCCATTTCACATGAATGTACAAAATCACTTTTGAATTCACACAAAATAAAGGATGGGAAAGAATATGTTGACAACTATGTGCTTACATGGATCTCAATTTCCCAATTAAAGCCTACATGTATATGCATACTCTGGTTGAGGACCAGGTAGTATTTTATTAGGAACCAAGCCAAATTATTAACTCGCACAGACATGAGTGTTAGCTAGCCTCTTCAGTTTTTAGCTACACATTGGGGAAGGATGATAAAGGGGAGCAGAAGAAGTAAAAAATCATCAGAGAACTTTTGTGAAGGAGAATGACAAATATACTAGTATATTAAAGTGTTTGCATATATGGATGAGCTCAAAAATACCAATAAAAAAACAAAATTTAGTTTTACTTTAAATCCAAGTGTCCATGAAAGGATGCAATACAGAATGCAGTTATTAATAGATAACACCATCTGCTAATTTCAGAATGCCATATATATTACATATAATGTGCATATAATTTCATAATGTAATATCATGGTTATACTTGCAGAAGAAAAATCTAGATTCATTGTATTTTAATCACCTTTGAATAGACTTCTTAGAAGCTTCTGGTAGGTTTGTACATTCATCCCTAGGCACTCTCTAGTAGTACATTAGATTTCCTGACCATGGAACCTTGAAATGATAAAATTTCTTTGTTGGTGTTGCTTCCATGGTTCCATCAGCATTATCATTCACTTGGGAGAAAGAGTTTGGAACTGTCACACACAAAAATGCAGCTCTGCAATGCATCTGCTTGGTTTCCAAAACAGCAGAAAGATAAAAAGTTGAAAATTAATTCATAATGGGCTCTGAATATTGAATGTAGAGTGTCTCGATAGCACCAAATCCATGAAAATAAATAATCATTTCAGTTAACCAGTCTGGGTAATGAAGATGCCAAAAGAAGTACACTTTTTTATTGTCTACTGGTTCAAATTTGGCAGTACCCCCATTTCTCTGCAGTCAAATAAGCACACACTAAGTACCTAAGAAGTCTCTCATTAGGGCAACCCAAACTATAGAAAAGTGATGAGTTAGCAAGGGGCATGTTTAGCATTGCTAGGGGAAAAAACCATTATTTTCTATCTTGGTTAATAACTCTAAAACAAAAGGGTTAGGGCTAGGCAAATGGGATTAAGTGACTTGCCCAAGGTCACACAGGTAGGATATGTCTGAAACCAGATATGAATCCAGGCCCTCCTGAATCCAATCCTGGCCCTCTATCCACTGTGCCTCCTAGCTGCCCTTCCCATTGTTTTTGAGATTGACCTTGGTAGCCTTGCCCCATAGGAGAGGTTTCCTAATTTAAACAATACTGATGTTAAACAAAATATGTAAATTATCTGCTCCAAATTAATCTATTCTCCGCACCCTAGATGTGAAGCACTCAAAAAGTTTTACTGGATTAAACAGAGGAAGGGAGCAAAGGGCTTGAAAGGGACAAGACATGGAGAAGGAAGAGGAGGGGGAGGAGGAGGAAAAGTTTATAGCTTTCAAGAAATAAGGAATATTAGTAGTAAAAATTTTGCAAATGAGTAAAAAATTTCTAGAAATCAGTGGAAGAAATGGAAATAGTATAGTGAAAAGGGATTGAAATTTGAAGTCACAAGACCTAGGGTTGCATCCCAGCTCTGCCACTTACTGCCTTGAGACTTTGGACAAGTCACTGGAACTTTTTGGAATGCAGATTCCTCTTCTGTTAAAATGAGGAGATTGGATTCAATGATCTCCAAGATCCCTTCCAAACTGAAACCTATAATCCAATGGAAGAAAAACTTCAAATTCCAGGGCCTACAAGACTCTAGACTGGTAGCCACAAAGGCTGGTTCATTCCTCCCTCCCAAAATACCTACATATACAAAGACAAAAAATGTTTCTGAAAGTTATAGCTATGTTAGACTACCAGCTCAGCTTTCTCAAGCTGACTCTTGGAACTCCTGATTGAGAGGTCCCCTAGGATAGCAGAAGCTAAGAAGGGCAGTGGATAGAGCACCAGGCCTGGAGTCAAGTCATAAAGATTCATCTTCTTGAGTTCAAATCTGGCCTCAGACACATATTGTGTGACCCGAGGCAAGTCATTTAGCCATGTTTGCCTCAGTTTCTCTTCTATAAAATGAGCTGGAGAAGGAAATGGCAAACTAGTCTAGTATCTTTGCCAAGAAAATCCCAAATGAGGTTTTCATGAAGAGACAGACACAACTGAAACAACTGAACAACAACTAGGAGAGTGAAAAGAGGACTGAATATAAAACCTATATTTGAATCATAGAACTGGTCCTATCAGCATGATCTTGGACAAATCTTATCATTTCTGAACTTCAATTTCCCTAACTGAAGAATCAGGAGATCAGACTAGCTTTTCAGTACTTCTCAAACATAAAATGTTATGATTTAGTCTATTAATATTTTTCTATAATATGGAACTTGGTTTAAATAACAGCATAAATACCACCTGCTGATAATTAGAGGTAATTTTAATAAAATATTTCTACTGTGCAAAATTTTTTTTCCAGAAAACCAAGCACCAAACTCTAGACCTTCTCTCTGGTGATGGATTTTCTCATTTCTTTAAGGAAACTAACTTTGAAATTAGTTGGGTAGCTAGTTGGTGCATTGGATAGAGTACTGGGCTTTGTAACAATTAAAGAGGCCAGTCATGAATGTTTAATAGAAGGGAGATAAAGAAAGTCTGTATGGTGAGTCTCTCTTCCAGCTCTCCCCTGGGGATGAATGAATATACACTGGGAGACTTTAAGGAGGTGTCACCCCAAAACTGGGTGACCTAGATGGTTGTGCTCAGGAGTTGGGGGCAAGGTTTCCCTATAAGAGGAGGTATGTGGTACCCCAATATGATCCTGAATAAGGACGGAGTTCACACAAACCTCCCCCAAATCAGTTAATTTCACAGCAGGTGGTCTGGCTTCAAGATGGAGGCAGCCAGACCAAAGTGTGGTTCCCCTCTCCTTTGTTGTCTCTCAGGCACACTGGAACACTATCTGGCTGTTGAATGGCTTTTTATTATTTGCAAATCAGGGATTGGGGAAAGGGGTGAAGGGCAGAGGGATCTTCTCTATTTCTATGGGGTCTGTCACTTAGGAGGGAACCTTTGGGGTTCCCACTCCTAAGCTTCTTCCTCCACCCCTTCTCCTTCTGTTTCTATTTCTAGTTTTCTGTTTATCCTTTTATATAATTATAAGTTTTGACTGAAAAGGGGGTCTCTCAGCAAAGTTGAGTAATGAGAGAAGGAGATTAAGAGATTGCTCCCAAAATGGAGTCCAAAAACTTCACTGACTTTATGGTTGAAGTCTTTGTGGGTGAGGGAATCAGGGTTTCAATTTCCAAAGAAAGATCCTCAAGAAGCTCTCAGGACTGGATCCAAGCTGGGATGTCCTCCTCTTCTCTCCTCACAGTTCTCCACCTGAAGACCTCTCCTCCTCCTCCTTGGAGAAATTCTCAGAATCCTCTATGGTCTCAACTCTCAGCAACTGTCTTCTCTGGCTCCTTTGGTCCCATCAGCCTCTCCCAAATCCCATCCTTACAGCTTGGTGTCAGGAAGACCTGAGTTAAAATTTGGCCTCAAACATTTAGCAGCTGTGTGACTCTGACCAAGTGGTTTAACCCTATTTGACTCAGTTTCAAATTCTGTAAAATGAGCTGGAGAAGGAAATGGCAAACTACTCCAGTATCTTTGCCAAGAAAACCCCAAATGGGGTGTTAAAGAGTCAGACATGACTGAACAACAATGCACACTTTTCCCTCATTTTTGTTACCCTTGTGTAAATTCCTTCGGTCTCTGGTCAGCCTCTATCTTCCTGTGAAGTTGTTAGTAACCCTTTTCCATTTGCTACTTTAACAGAGAATTTGATGGCACAAGCTTCTTATGTTGTTAGCCAGGATTTAGCAGTTTCTAATGTGTTTCCTTCTCTTCTTTCTTTCCTGCTTATCTCAGGGAAATCCTTAATCTGTCTTCTATTCCACCTACTATTAAAAAAACAATACTCATTAAGTCTATTACAATACAACAGGTCCTACCCAACAAACACTGAAACACATCCATTCCATCCCAGTGTACATGAATTCTGTAAAGTTATATAAATCCTATCTAATGAAATAATTGTGACTAATGTATCTACTATCCCCACAGCTTTACTTGGCTCATTCAGAATTTTCTTTCAAGCGTACACTTTATGATTTTCCTCTTAGTCTGCATAAAACCTAATGGTGGGTTTTTTCTCTTCAATTGGGAAATAGTTTCCATGCCAACCAAGTTACTCCTTTCTCCCAAATGATCACCTAAATTTCAATATAAAAGCTATTTTGTACAAAATAGCTAAAGACTATCTTTTTTACTAGCCAAGGAGTTCCCTACTGATGTACCCTTTCCCTTAACATTTTCCCAATAGCTGCAGGCCTGAGATTTTTTAAAAATTTAATTTATAGAAATCTATTTTCTCTCTTCTGCCTCCTCCACACTGGAAAAAAGAAAAACAAAATGCTTGTAACTATGAGTCAAAGATTTCTTAAAGATGCCAAACCTTTCGTTATTTCTCTAAACATTTGAGGATGTTAGAAGAGACAAAAATACAGTGTTTTGCTCTGATTGCCCCATGAAGGAAACATTTTCCTGTTCCTCTACTAACTGTCATAGTTACATCGAAAAATTCAATTTCAGAATACAACCTCCTTTTTTTCTTGCCAATCTGTTGCTGAATGAGTTTCCATGGCATTGGAAGTTCCAAGTTGAGCTGGGATGAGGACTTGAGTCAAATGTGACAATGATGACTCTAATGATGATGATAGCTGTCATTTATGTAGAAATTTAAGGTTTGTAAAATGCTTTACATACACAATTACATTTGATCTTCTCTACCACTGAGAGATAAGGAAGAAATGAAAGAAGTGCATATTAATTGCCCAGTGCATGCCAGGCATTTGTTAAGCACCATACAAGCATTACCTCATTTTATCCTGACCACCACCCTAGGAGGTAGATACTTTTATTATTACTTTACATTTAAGAAAACGAGGAAGACGGATTAAATATGTGTTAAAATTGTATATTGTTCTGGTCCCCCTGACAACCACTCCCCTTTCTAGTCAATATAGTAAGTTTACAAGTATCTAGTGTACAGTAATAGTAGCAGGAAGTAAGATTGTAAAGAAGAACTTAGAAATAACATACAGGTCATCCCAAAGATAGGAAGAACATAATTTGCAAACTTTATCATCTATTAAAATTCACAAACTGAGAACATGTGCTGGGAAGTTATGAGAGCCTTTTGGTATTCTATGTAAATCTCAGATGAATTCCATATATTCAAAGTAAGATTCCCAGAATACCAAAAGGTGCTGATAATTTTGATATGACATGAACATGTTCCCTTTAAAGTTTTACTGATAATTTTTAGATGATTTGGATATGTTAATGAACTAACCTCAAGGTGGTACAGGTAAGAGTTATTCCCCCAAAAAAACTATAAAAATGAGACACCAAACCCTTGTCCCAAAGCATTCTTCTATCCTCATCATGTCTATGCTGTCAAGTGCTCCCAACTGTGTCTCTGTGCCTCTGTGCCTCTCCCCCTCTATATCCTCTCCTCCACACTACCTGCCTTCCTTTACCATTCCAGCCCCATCCCTGTGCCTTCTGCCTTTGTACCTACCCCTTTTCACTGTTGGTCTTGGAACCTTCTGTGTATCTTGCCTTTTCTACTCTCTATACCTTCTTAAAGTGTGGTTGCAGACTCTTCCCACTACCATAATGGTCTTTCCTAGTAAGTACCTAAAGAACTAAGTGTGCCTGCCCCATATTACAATTTAATTAGCAACTTAAAGTGATTTACCTAGGGTCCCACAGTGAGTTTTTTTGAGTCACACTTGAACTCAGATCTTCCTGACTCCAGGTCATGTATTTTACTTGCTGTGCCAACTCACTGCCTTATGTACTATTATTATTCCCATATAATAGGTGAAGACACTGAGTCTTAGTGAAATTAAGTGATTTACCCATGTTCACACAATTAGTAAGTGTGAAAGTTGGTATCTGCACTTAAGTCTCTCTTGACTTGATATCTACTAAATTATATAATACCCTCATGAACCTTACCCACCAAACTCAGGCAGAGCTGCTCCCTCCTCTCCCCACCCTCCTCAAAGCCTGAGGGCATTTTTTCACTTCACCCATTCCTCTGCAGATCAAAGCTATAGGAGTGCTTCCTCCCTTCCTTGTCTCGGGTAAGGTGGGGGGCACACTTGGTCTCTAAAAGGTTTGCCATCACTGCCCTAAAGTGTGCCCAAATCCCGGAGAAGAAACCTTAACAATCATCTATCTGGACCAATTGCCCATTTATATTACAAGGAAAATGAGGTGTAGAGAAGTATGCCCAATGCTGTCTTCCCAGTAATAGAGTTATATCTCCTCACTCCTCATCCAGAGATCTTTCAACTACACACCACAATGCATTGAAATATTCTGAGGAAACTTCATTGAAAGGAATCCATCGAAAATTTGCATCATCACCCCCAAATCCATCTGATCATAAATGTGGCATGTCAGATTTGTGTTTTTTATTAATGGACCCCAAATGATTGACCAACTAAAATAAGAGGGGTTAAGATTTTAAAACAAAAGGTCTTAATAAGCACATGTATTGGCATCTTGGTGTTAGGAGCTTTGCTTCTATTTTGTTGTTGTCATTTCAGTTGTGCCCAACTTACTGCAACCCCATTTAAGGTTTTCTTGCAAAGATACTAGAGTAGTTTGCCCTTTCCCACTTCAGCTCATTTTATAGATGAGGAAATTGAAGTAAACAGGGTTACATGTCTTTTGTGGGGTCACACAGCTAGTAAGTGCATGAGGCCAGGTTTGAACTCAGATCTTCCTGACTCCAGGCCTAGTGCTCTATCCACTGCACCACCTAGCAGACCCTGCTAAATTCCTACAAAGGGTGAAAATATCCACCACTGCCACCATCATCACCACCACCACCACCACCACCATCCCTATTCCCTGGCATTAGAGAGTTTAAAAAGGGAAGACCATACTTTGGGTAATATAGCATCAAATTCTGCAATTTTAGATGCAAAAATAACTTAAATGAGTGGCAGATTTGAAGGAAAGAAAGGAGATTTAAAAAATTATGGGAAAGGGAAGAGACGAAGGAAGTAATGATGAATTAAAAGGGAAAGCTGGGTAATTAATCTAGAAAAGGATAGCAAATTCAAATCTGGTCTCAGATACTTCCAGGCTATTTGACTCTGTACAAGTCATTTAATCCCCACTGTCTAGCCCTTACCACTCTTCTGCCTCAGAATCAATACATAGTATTTATTGATTCTAAGATGGAAGGTCAGGGTTTTTCTAAAAAAGGCTTTTAAAAAAAGAATGCTTAAAGGAAAGGGCATACACAATCAATCAATAACTAGATAGCCTGAGGTCCAGACATGAAATGAGATGAGGAGACCTGCTGAGGGTGTTTTATCTTTTGTGCTGATAATGTCTAACTGCCGATGTTATTAGTTTTGCCCCTGTTGGTAATAGTGAGGGCATTGGGTGCAGGCAACACTTAGAATATTAAGGGATTTAAATTCTGTCACTTCCTCTTCTCCAAAGCTAGAGGAGCAGAAAGGTATGGGTTAGAGTATGTCAGGATTGAGAAGGAAGAAGAGAAAGTAAAGGAAAAAGATGGAGAAGAAAGAGGAAGAAGGAAGAAGAAGAAGAGGGAAAAGGAGGAGGACAGTCCTTCTAAAAACTTTGTTTTTCCATCCCTTGGAAACAGCTCAGCCTGGTGCCCATGGGTATAATAACAAGTGTGGGGAGGGAGCATATAACTAATATGTTTTACACCTCTCCAAAGTAGGCTATGATGGTTATCACATCTCAGGTACTCCAGAGCAGAGGGAGAAGAAGAATGTTGGGGAAAGGAAAATGAAAGAGACAAAGGAAGAAGTAATAAAGTTTTGAAAGGGAAAGATAGAGTGAGGTTGATTTTTAAAGGGGTCAGTACTTTCCAAGTCCATGGGATGGACCCCTATGGCTAGTCATCCTCTTTGGCCACTTGCTTGCTGAGTCAGAGACAATTCTTTTTGGATGCTTACTAAGGGATGGCCCTAACCTGGCAGATGGGTGGTGACAAGGCATTTCACCTGTTTGGGAAGAACTCTTGTCCTAGGGAACAGCCCAGTCAATTCCCTTTATGTGAAGATGTCCCAGAGGTGCAGAAAGCATAGAGGTTTTGCCCATCTTCTGTGTTGGCTGTATAGCTAAGAGATTGATCTCTGTATTTCAAATGCTCCAGCTTCTGTTTGTGGGTGAGTTGCTCAGCATTCATGTTCCTAAAACTTATTCTTGGCTTTGGTCATTCCTACACTGCCACCATGACCTCATTCTCTTCCAGGGGCTAATCTTTGTGATTTCTACTAAGGCATTCTGCTATCTATGAATATACTTCTGGCAGAGGCTCCTGATCCTCCCACTTTCTCCTTGGGAAAAAAGATCAAAGAAATTCCCAACTGAAAATCTAATAAAAATTGGCTCTTACCTCACAGGCATTTTGTGTGGATTCTCCTCCCCACCAGATTCAAACAGGATAGCCATTATGAACTTGGAAGAACCTGAGCTACAATTCATGAATCATAACATATATCGACATCATATCGTATAACTTTTCCTTCATCAATGGCCTCATGGAAATAATGAGTTGAAGGTATTTGGTCAGGCAGCAGATGAAGCAGAAGCAAACTGCCCTGGCATTGTCTTTCTTTTTTTTGTTAAACCCTTACCTTCCGTCTTGGAGTCAATACTATGTATTGGCTCCAAAGCAGAAGAGTGGTAAGGGTAGTCAATGGGAGTCAAGTGACTTGCTCAGGGTCACACAGCTGGGAAGTGTCTGAGGTCAGATTTGAACCTAGGACCTCCTGTCTCTATACCTGGTTCTCAATCCACAGAGCTACCCAGCTGCCCCCTGGCATGGTCTTTCAATGAGTTGACACTGGTCCTCATCTCACATATACAGGGCAACAATGCCATAGAAGTCAGGGCTCATATCTTGCTGTTGATCTCCATTGTCCTAAATTCTCTGATATTATTAACCAAAATTTGGTTCTCTGATCAGCTTGTACTTTTGGTATTATAGATATGGATGGTCTTCTTGTTTGGTTCATAGTCTATCTATGTGGGTAGCTTAATCTATGCTCCTGTTACTGATTGCTCTGATGATGGTTGGCATCTATTGTCTTTGTAGTATCTGGTACCATCAATATTCATCCCAGACAGGGGATACTATTCATGCCCCACAGATGACACCTTTGAGGAGATAAAGTAGCTAAAGTTTGAGGAACATGTGAGATGGTGGCATATGGGCTGAGAGATATCATTTACTTGAGCGTTTTTTTCCTTATGTAATGACACCTTTCTCCCTGATAGCTTTGATATAATTAATCAATAGCCCAGGCTCTATCTTTCAAGACAGGAGTGCCAACAGAGAAATAATGATCTCTCTAATCAATTTAATTCAACGAGACATTTTATTAAGCACTTAAGATATGCAAGACACAGTGCTGAGTGCTGGATGTTCAAATTAGAGACATTCTCTTAAAGAAATTTCTTTGTCAGGGGCAGCTGGGTGGCTCAGTGAATTAAAAGCCAGACCTAGAAATGGGAGGTCCTAGGTTCAAATCTGACCTCAGACACTGCCCAGCTCTGTGCCCCTGGGAAAGCCACTTAACCCCTATTGCCAGTCCCTTACTACTCTTCTGCCTCAGAATCAACATGTTGATTCTAAGACAAAAGGTAAGGGTTTAAATTTTTTTAATAAATAAATAAAAATTTTAAAAAATAAATTTCTTTGTCAACAGTCTCTAAGAGTATCTCTCAAGGTCTGTCCTCTCTGCTGAGTTTCACAATTGCTACCCTGGAGTTTTTTCTCCAAGAACTGATTATAGAAATGCAAATCAAAACAACTCTGAGATATCATTTCCTACCTATTAAATTGACTGCAATGATATAAGGGCAAAATGACAAATGTTAGAGGGGATGTAGAAAAATGGGGACACTAATACACTGATGGTGGAACTGTGAACTGATCCAACCATTCTGTAGAACAATCTGGAATTATGCTCAAAGAGTTATAAAAATGCATATACTTTTTTCCCCAGTAGTAACACAATCAGATTTATTTCCTAAGATGATCAGGGAAAAAGGAAAAGAACCAATATGTTCTAAAATATTTATAGCAATCCTCTTTGGGGTGGC
The DNA here is from genome assembly GCF_016433145.1 of Gracilinanus agilis. Classification (NCBI taxonomy): domain Eukaryota; kingdom Metazoa; phylum Chordata; class Mammalia; order Didelphimorphia; family Didelphidae; genus Gracilinanus; species Gracilinanus agilis. The sequence goes on from NC_058130.1 coordinate 398,991,002, forward strand.
AAAGAACTAGAAATTGAGGGGATGTCCAACAGTTGAGGAATGACTAAATGACTTGTGGCATGTGATTGTGATGGAATACTACTGTGTGGTAAGAAATGATGAACAGGCTAATTATGGAAAAATATGTAAAGACCTACATGAAACTATGAAGAGTGAAATGAACAAAACCAAGAGAACATTATATACAACAACTTGTGTATGTCCACCTCCAGAGAAAGAACTGATAAATAGAAACAAGCAATACATAGTATTATATATGCATATATCTTTTTGTCAGATGATGCTTTCTCTAATGGGAAGAGGTAAAAGAGGGAGTTTCCTGGGTAGTTTAATGTAAAAACAAATGAATAAATTTTAATTTAAAAAGAAGAAGAACTTGGTTTACCCATGTCCTATCTAATGCAAATTGTGGTATATGATGGTGATGGAATACTATTGTACTTTAAGAAATGATGAACAGACAATTTCATTGAAGGGAATGACAATGATGAGACATCCTACCAAACTCTGTGGGATGCAGCCAAGGCAGTACTCAGGGGGAAATTTATATCCTTGAGTGCATATATTAATAAATTAAGGAGGGCAGAGATTAATGAATTGGGCATGCAACTCAAAAAATTAGAAAGCGAGCAAATTAAAAATCCCCAGATGAAAACTAAACTAGAAATACTAAAAATCAAGGGAGAAATTAATAAAATCAAAAGTAAAAGAACTATTTAATTAATAAATAAGACTAGAAGCTGGTATTTTGAAAAAACAGATAAAATAGACAAGGTACTGGTCAATCTAATAAAAAAAAAAG